>NW_027488401.1:0-2500 GCF_051014445.1 Colletes latitarsis
TTTCCTCCGCTTAGTAATATGCTTAAATTCAGCGGGTCATCTCGCCTGCTCTGAGGTCGTCGAACAAACTTGTTAGTTGAAAAAAAAAAAAAAAAAGAAAAACAAATCGTACACCGTAACGAATCGGAGCAACAAGAACCTGGTGTATATATGGAATCGACCACCACCTCCTACTTCTCCGCGTCCTCCGATAGCATATAATAGCATTTTGCTTTCTCGGAGAAAAGGATATCAATGATGGGTTTTTAGCGCCTCGCCAAAGTGTCTCCCTTCTGTCTTAGTTTTTCATTCGTTCGATGCGAAACGCTCGCTAGGCGTAACCGGCTGATTACTTTTAACGTCCTTCCGTCGCTTTTCAAATTAAAGAAGAACCACGGTGTGTGTCTATGATAGAACTACCCGATCCGATTTTCGTTGATTCTTTGATAGTCTACCAAAGTCCACCGTAAGTTCGAAAGAAAAGCATTCGTGGACTGGACGACCGGCTAAACGCGCGGTCTCGCAATCGATATACATATTCGTAACAAAGAGAGACATGGGGCGACCAACTTCTCAGAGTATATCCCTTCTTTTGGGTTCCGTTCGTATCGCGCTTCTCGTCGTGTTCGTTCGAGCCTCTCCATAGAGGATGATCGTCCGATTCGTTTGATAAATTATCATTTTTCCCTGGGGCTGTACGAACGAACAGAGAGGAAGACGACGACCGACGGATACCACAAATTTCACGTGGTAGGGCATATATTACATATCATAATTATCAGTGTTTGATCAAATTTCTTTCCAGTGTCCTTTTTGTTATGCTCCAAAACTAGTATACGCTTTATTTTCTCTTTCCTTTGCATAAATTATTAACTTCGGGCAACGTCGGGAGCGCCGGTAATCATTAGATTTGTACGAAACGCGATTTGCGCCCCACGGTGGTTTTTAGTGCCGTCAAAGTCAGAAATCGTAGGAGCGGTGCTTTAACGGGCGGTCGTGATGATACTCCAGACAACACGACGCACGACGCCGTAAAACACTCGCGCGAGTCCAGACTGATCTCTGCCTCACCACGCAAGGGGTGCGCAAACTTGCCAATAATATATAATATTTATTCTTTTTCGTACGTCCAGCGACAAACGCCAACGAAATACCCAAATTCTCGCTCGTACGTTGATACCTTTCTCTTCATCGACCCGGCTCCGAAACGTTCTTCGCCATCTCCCCGAAAGGAGAGGTAAACGACGGCGGGGTTAGGGAATCTGAGAACAACGCAAGCAGTTTTAGGACAAGTGAACGACCCTCAGCCAGGCGTGGTCCAGGAATTTTATCCGTGGACCGCAATGTGCGTTCGAAATGTCGATGTTCATGTGTCCTGCAGTTCACACGTTGACGCGCAATTAGCTGCGTTCTTCATCGACCCACGAGCCAAGTGATCCACCGTTCAGGGTAATCATATACAATTTACAATTTTTTTCTTTGTATTTAAAAATGCTCCTTGTTCTTTGCTTTAAAAATATTCGATGTTCGCACCTCCGACCAGCGTATCGACGGAGGATTGAACGCGCCATATCGACGACAAAAGTTTCTTTTTGTTTCCTGAATGACGGAAAACCATCGTTCGACGGCCGGGCGTACAGTACATTCAAAAGCCTTTGCGCGTGGCTGCGACCAAACGGGTATAATACACCCGTATATTCTTGGTTCCGAACAGTAACTTCACGCGCAATCGGGCGAACGCACGCGGCAGCGCCCATCGGTTGCTCGATGAAATCGATGCGATAAACTACAGCCTTCTCGGCTGGTCGTCGTTAGTCGCGCGAGCAACGGATGGCCGCACAATCGACGCGTCGTCGTTTGCGATTATTCGCCTCACGTTAGCCATGAGTATGTATATTATTCATTTACGAACGAACGCGGCAGCGTCCATCGGTTGCTCGATGAAATCGATGCGATAAACTACAGCCGTCTCGGCTGGTCGTCGTTAGTCGCGCGAGCAACGATGGCCGCAAAATCGACGCGTCGTCGTTTGCGATTATTCGCCTCAAGTTAGCCATGAGTATGTATAACATTCATTTACGAACGAACGCGGCAGCGTCCATCGGTTGCTCGATGAAATCGATGCGATAAACTACAGCCGTTTCGGCTGGTCGTCGTTAGTCGCGCGAGCAACGATGGCCGCAAAATCGACGCGTCGTCGTTTGCGATTATTCGCCTCAAGTTAGCCATGAGTATGTATATTATTCATTTACGAACGAACGCGGCAGCGTCCATCGGTTGCTCGATGAAATCGATGCGATAAACTACAGCCGTTTCGGCTGGTCGTCGTTAGTCGCGCGAGCAACGATGGCCGCAAAATCGACGCGTCGTCGTTTGCGATTATTCGCCTCAAGTTAGCCATGAGTATGTATATTATTCATTTACGAACGAACGCGGCAGCGTCCATCGGTTGCTCGATGAAATCGATGCGATAAACTACAGCCGTTTCGGCTGGTCGTCGTTAGTCGCGCGAGCAACGATG
>NW_027488401.1:7500-27500 GCF_051014445.1 Colletes latitarsis
AAGAATAGCCGTACGCTCGACGCTGCCCCGACCGACTCGACCGGACCGTCGCTTCTCTTATAGGTACCGAGGCGCCCGCCGGAACGCCGGCGACGCACGGGCTTACGCACGGCCGCTTATGGGGGGAACCGCGCGACCCAACCGCCCGCCCGAACGGCCTGTTATAACTTAGAGCGAAAACCAACACCTGTAATTTCCTTAATAATTGAGCTAGGGCAAAAAAAAAAAACGCTATCTTGTAGGAAAAAAGCAGGGGAACACGATGCCGTCGTTAAAAATATAGATTGCCGTGCTCGTTTTCGAGAAAAAAATGAAAAAATGGTCAAAATCGTCGCAGGACAAAAACTCGACACGCTATCTTGTAGGCAAAAATTAGACGAATTCAAAACCGTAGTTAAAAATATCGGTCGTCGCGCTAGTTTTCGAGAAAAAAACAAAAACGTTCAAAAAATTCGAGATAAAAAAAAAAAAACCAGCCTACCAGATAGAAAAAATTACACTGAACAAATATCATATAGGTCAAAATATGTGTTAGCGTACTAGTTTTCGAGATATAGACGAAAAACCGTCGCCGCCGATCGGTACGTCGGTCGATGCGAAAGCACCGCGCGACCGAGCGCCCGCCTAAAAGACCAGTTCGAACATACCGAAAAATCAAGAAACCGTAACTTCCTTAATAATTGAGCTAGGACAAAAAATCGACACGCTATCTTGCAGGAAAAAATCCGGGGAACACGATGGCGTCGTCAAAAGTGCAGGTCGTCGAGCTCGTTTTCGAGAAAAAAAAAAAAAAATTCTCAAAATTCGACAAAAAAATAAAACGATCAGTGGACCGTGTAGAGAATATAAAACTGCATAAGAATCGTATAGACGAAAATTGGCGTTCACGTGCTCGTTTTTGTGGAAAAAATTAAAAAAGCTCTCAAACTTCGAGATAAAAAAAAAAAAAACCGTCTACCAGGTAGCCAACGGTAAACGGTACAAGTATCGTACGGGCGAAAACGAGCGTTACCGTGCTCGTTTTCGAGTTATTGACGAAAAACAGCCTGGAGCGATCGGTCCGGCGGTCGACGCGCGAAAGTTTCTAAGTCCGCTCTGCTCCGAATCATCGCTCCGGCGTCAAAAATCGTCGTAGGACAAAAAATCGCCACCCTATCTTGCAGGAAAAAATCCGGGGAACACGATGGCGTCGTCAAAAGTGCAGGTCGTCGAGCTCGTTTTCGAGAAAAAAAAAAAAAAATTCTCAAAATTCGACAAAAAAATAAAACGATCAGTGGACCGTGTAGAGAATCTAAAACTGCATAAGAATCGTATAGACCAAAATTGGCGTTCACGTGCTCGTTTTTGAGAAAAAAGTTAAAAAAGCTCTCAAAATTCGAGATAAAAAAAAAAAAAACCATCTACCAGGTAGCCAACGGTAAACGGTACAAGTATCGTACGGGCGAAAACGAGCGTTACCGTGCTCGTTTTCGAGTTATTGACGAAAAACAGCCTGGAGCGATCGGTCCGGCGGTCGACGCGCGAAAGTTTCTAAGTCCGCTCTGCTCCGAAACACCGCTCCGGCGTCAAAAATCGTCGTAGGACAAAAAATAGACACGCTATCTTGCAGGAAAAAATCCGGGGAACACGATGGCGTCGTCAAAAGTGCAGGTCGTCGAGCTCGTTTTCGAGAAAAAAAAAAAAAAATTCTCAAAATTCGACAAAAAAATAAAACGATCAGTGGACCGTGTAGAGAATATAAAACTGCATAAGAATCGTATAGACGAAAATTGGCGTTCACGTGCTCGTTTTTGTGGAAAAAATTAAAAAAGCTCTCAAACTTCGAGATAAAAAAAAAAAAAAACCGTCTACCAGGTAGCCAACGGTAAACGGTACAAGTATCGTACGGGCGAAAACGAGCGTTACCGTGCTCGTTTTCGAGTTATTGACGAAAAACAGCCTGGAGCGATCGGTCCGGCGGTCGACGCGCGAAAGTTTCTAAGTCCGCTCTGCTCCGAATCATCGCTCCGGCGTCAAAAATCGTCGTAGGACAAAAAATCGCCACCCTATCTTGCAGGAAAAAATCCGGGGAACACGATGGCGTCGTCAAAAGTGCAGGTCGTCGAGCTCGTTTTCGAGAAAAAAAAAAAAAAATTCTCAAAATTCGACAAAAAAATAAAACGATCAGTGGACCGTGTAGAGAATATAAAACTGCATAAGAATCGTATAGACCAAAATTGGCGTTCACGTGCTCGTTTTTGAGAAAAAAGTTAAAAAAGCTCTCAAAATTCGAGATAAAAAAAAAAAAAACCATCTACCAGGTAGCCAACGGTAAACGGTACAAGTATCGTACGGGCGAAAACGAGCGTTACCGTGCTCGTTTTCGAGTTATTGACGAAAAACAGCCTGGAGCGATCGGTCCGGCGGTCGACGCGCGAAAGTTTCTAAGTCCGCTCTGCTCCGAAACACCGCTCCGGCGTCAAAAATCGTCGTAGGACAAAAAATAGACACGCTATCTTGCAGGAAAAAATCCGGGGAACACGATGGCGTCGTCAAAAGTGCAGGTCGTCGAGCTCGTTTTCGAGAAAAAAAAAAAAAAATTCTCAAAATTCGACAAAAAAATAAAACGATCAGTGGACCGTGTAGAGAATATAAAACTGCATAAGAATCGTATAGACCAAAATTGGCGTTCACGTGCTCGTTTTTGAGAAAAAAGTTAAAAAAGCTCTCAAAATTCGAGATAAAAAAAAAAAAAACCATCTACCAGGTAGCCAACGGTAAACGGTACAAGTATCGTACGGGCGAAAACGAGCGTTACCGTGCTCGTTTTCGAGTTATTGACGAAAAACAGCCTGGAGCGATCGGTCCGGCGGTCGACGCGCGAAAGTTTCTAAGTCCGCTCTGCTCCGAAACACCGCTCCGGCGTCAAAAATCGTCGTAGGACAAAAAATAGACACGCTATCTTGCAGGAAAAAATCCGGGGAACACGATGGCGTCGTCAAAAGTGCAGGTCGTCGAGCTCGTTTTCGAGAAAAAAAAAAAAAAATTCTCAAAATTCGACAAAAAAATAAAACGATCAGTGGACCGTGTAGAGAATATAAAACTGCATAAGAATCGTATAGACGAAAATTGGCGTTCACGTGCTCGTTTTTGTGGAAAAAATTAAAAAAGCTCTCAAACTTCGAGATAAAAAAAAAAAAAACCGTCTACCAGGTAGCCAACGGTAAACGGTACAAGTATCGTACGGGCGAAAACGAGCGTTACCGTGCTCGTTTTCGAGTTATTGACGAAAAACAGCCTGGAGCGATCGGTCCGGCGGTCGACGCGCGAAAGTTTCTAAGTCCGCTCTGCTCCGAATCATCGCTCCGGCGTCAAAAATCGTCGTAGGACAAAAAATCGCCACCCTATCTTGCAGGAAAAAATCCGGGGAACACGATGGCGTCGTCAAAAGTGCAGGTCGTCGAGCTCGTTTTCGAGAAAAAAAAAAAAAAATTCTCAAAATTCGACAAAAAAATAAAACGATCATTGGACCGTGTAGAGAATCTAAAACTGCATAAGAATCGTATAGACCAAAATTGGCCTTAACGTGCTGGTTTTCGAGTTATTGACGATAAGCCGGTATATATATGTCCGAGATAAAAAAAAAGATAGGGACAGTGGGAATCTCCTATACTATCACGGGCGTGTATTCTCCTACTAGTTTGATGGTTGCTGTTGCATAAACCACCGACTGTTTGGCCCGCCGTTTAACCGCGCGGTTTAAAATTGCAACACAATGTTGGTGTCGCTCCGGGGTGAAAAAATGGAAAAACGACATACTTTACGCATAGGGGCGGCTGATCTTAACATATTTTGTCATGTCACCACCCCAGTGACTCTAAGACGGATTTTGCCGTCGCACGTTTTTTTATTAAAAAGTTATTAGTATATAGAAGATTTCGTTAAGCAAAAAGACACGAATATGGGAGTAGGACAAAAAATCGCCAGCCTATCTTGCAGGAAAAAATCCGGGGAACACGATGGCGTCGTCAAAAGTGCAGGTCGTCGAGCTAGTTTTCGAGAAAAAAAAAAAAAAATTCTCAAAACTCGACAAAAAAATAAAACGATCAGTGGACCGTGTAGAGAATCTAAAACTGCATAAGAATCGTATAGACCAAAATTGGCGTTCACGTGCTCGTTTTTGAGAAAAAAGTTAAAAAAGCTCTCAAAATTCGAGATAAAAAAAAAAAAACCATCTACCAGGTAGCCAACGGTAAACGGTACAAGTATCGTACGGGCGAAAACGAGCGTTACCGTGCTCGTTTTCGAGTTATTGACGAAAAACAGCCTGGAGCGATCGGTCCGGCGGTCGACGCGCGAAAGTTTCTAAGTCCGCTTTGCTCCGAAACACCGCTCCGGCGTCAAAAATCGTCGTAGGACAAAAAATAGACACGCTATCTTGCAGGAAAAAATCCGGGGAACACGATGGCGTCGTCAAAAGTGCAGGTCGTCGAGCTCGTTTTCGAGAAAAAAAAAAAAAAATTCTCAAAATTCGACAAAAAAATAAAACGATCAGTGGACCGTGTAGAGAATATAAAACTGCATAAGAATCGTATAGACGAAAATTGGCGTTCACGTGCTCGTTTTTGTGGAAAAAATTAAAAAAGCTCTCAAACTTCGAGATAAAAAAAAAAAAAACCGTCTACCAGGTAGCCAACGGTAAACGGTACAAGTATCGTACGGGCGAAAACGAGCGTTACCGTGCTCGTTTTCGAGTTATTGACGAAAAACAGCCTGGAGCGATCGGTCCGGCGGTCGACGCGCGAAAGTTTCTAAGTCCGCTCTGCTCCGAATCATCGCTCCGGCGTCAAAAATCGTCGTAGGACAAAAAATCGCCACCCTATCTTGCAGGAAAAAATCCGGGGAACACGATGGCGTCGTCAAAAGTGCAGGTCGTCGAGCTCGTTTTCGAGAAAAAAAAAAAAAAATTCTCAAAATTCGACAAAAAAATAAAACGATCAGTGGACCGTGTAGAGAATATAAAACTGCATAAGAATCGTATAGACCAAAATTGGCGTTCACGTGCTCGTTTTTGAGAAAAAAGTTAAAAAAGCTCTCAAAATTCGAGATAAAAAAAAAAAAAACCATCTACCAGGTAGCCAACGGTAAACGGTACAAGTATCGTACGGGCGAAAACGAGCGTTACCGTGCTCGTTTTCGAGTTATTGACGAAAAACAGCCTGGAGCGATCGGTCCGGCGGTCGACGCGCGAAAGTTTCTAAGTCCGCTCTGCTCCGAAACACCGCTCCGGCGTCAAAAATCGTCGTAGGACAAAAAATAGACACGCTATCTTGCAGGAAAAAATCCGGGGAACACGATGGCGTCGTCAAAAGTGCAGGTCGTCGAGCTCGTTTTCGAGAAAAAAAAAAAAAAATTCTCAAAATTCGACAAAAAAATAAAACGATCAGTGGACCGTGTAGAGAATATAAAACTGCATAAGAATCGTATAGACGAAAATTGGCGTTCACGTGCTCGTTTTTGTGGAAAAAATTAAAAAAGCTCTCAAAATTCGAGATAAAAAAAAAAAAAACCATCTACCAGGTAGCCAACGGTAAACGGTACAAGTATCGTACGGGCGAAAACGAGCGTTACCGTGCTCGTTTTCGAGTTATTGACGAAAAACAGCCTGGAGCGATCGGTCCGGCGGTCGACGCGCGAAAGTTTCTAAGTCCGCTCTGCTCCGAAACACCGCTCCGGCGTCAAAAATCGTCGTAGGACAAAAAATAGACACGCTATCTTGCAGGAAAAAATCCGGGGAACACGATGGCGTCGTCAAAAGTGCAGGTCGTCGAGCTCGTTTTCGAGAAAAAAAAAACAAAATTCTCAAAATTCGACAAAAAAATAAAACGATCAGTGGACCGTGTAGAGAATATAAAACTGCATAAGAATCGTATAGACGAAAATTGGCGTTCACGTGCTCGTTTTTGTGGAAAAAATTAAAAAAGCTCTCAAACTTCGAGATAAAAAAAAAAAAAACCGTCTACCAGGTAGCCAACGGTAAACGGTACAAGTATCGTACGGGCGAAAACGAGCGTTACCGTGCTCGTTTTCGAGTTATTGACGAAAAACAGCCTGGAGCGATCGGTCCGGCGGTCGACGCGCGAAAGTTTCTAAGTCCGCTCTGCTCCGAAACACCGCTCCGGCGTCAAAAATCGTCGTAGGACAAAAAATCGCCACCCTATCTTGCAGGAAAAAATCCGGGGAACACGATGGCGTCGTCAAAAGTGCAGGTCGTCGAGCTAGTTTTCGAGAAAAAAAAAAAAAAATTCTCAAAACTCGACAAAAAAATAAAACGATCAGTGGACCGTGTAGAGAATCTAAAACTGCATAAGAATCGTATAGACCAAAATTGGCGTTCACGTGCTCGTTTTTGAGAAAAAAGTTAAAAAAGCTCTCAAAATTCGAGATAAAAAAAAAAAAAACCATCTACCAGGTAGCCAACGGTAAACGGTACAAGTATCGTACGGGCGAAAACGAGCGTTACCGTGCTCGTTTTCGAGTTATTGACGAAAAACAGCCTGGAGCGATCGGTCCGGCGGTCGACGCGCGAAAGTTTCTAAGTCCGCTCTGCTCCGAAACACCGCTCCGGCGTCAAAAATCGTCGTAGGACAAAAAATAGACACGCTATCTTGCAGGAAAAAATCCGGGGAACACGATGGCGTCGTCAAAAGTGCAGGTCGTCGAGCTCGTTTTCGAGAAAAAAAAAAAAAAATTCTCAAAATTCGACAAAAAAATAAAACGATCAGTGGACCGTGTAGAGAATATAAAACTGCATAAGAATCGTATAGACGAAAATTGGCGTTCACGTGCTCGTTTTTGTGGAAAAAATTAAAAAAGCTCTCAAACTTCGAGATAAAAAAAAAAAAAACCGTCTACCAGGTAGCCAACGGTAAACGGTACAAGTATCGTACGGGCGAAAACGAGCGTTACCGTGCTCGTTTTCGAGTTATTGACGAAAAACAGCCTGGAGCGATCGGTCCGGCGGTCGACGCGCGAAAGTTTCTAAGTCCGCTCTGCTCCGAATCATCGCTCCGGCGTCAAAAATCGTCGTAGGACAAAAAATCGCCACCCTATCTTGCAGGAAAAAATCCGGGGAACACGATGGCGTCGTCAAAAGTGCAGGTCGTCGAGCTCGTTTTCGAGAAAAAAAAAAAAAAATTCTCAAAATTCGACAAAAAAATAAAACGATCAGTGGACCGTGTAGAGAATCTAAAACTGCATAAGAATCGTATAGACCAAAATTGGCGTTCACGTGCTCGTTTTTGAGAAAAAAGTTAAAAAAGCTCTCAAAATTCGAGATAAAAAAAAAAAAAACCATCTACCAGGTAGCCAACGGTAAACGGTACAAGTATCGTACGGGCGAAAACGAGCGTTACCGTGCTCGTTTTCGAGTTATTGACGAAAAACAGCCTGGAGCGATCGGTCCGGCGGTCGACGCGCGAAAGTTTCTAAGTCCGCTCTGCTCCGAAACACCGCTCCGGCGTCAAAAATCGTCGTAGGACAAAAAATAGACACGCTATCTTGCAGGAAAAAATCCGGGGAACACGATGGCGTCGTCAAAAGTGCAGGTCGTCGAGCTCGTTTTCGAGAAAAAAAAAACAAAATTCTCAAAATTCGACAAAAAAATAAAACGATCAGTGGACCGTGTAGAGAATATAAAACTGCATAAGAATCGTATAGACGAAAATTGGCGTTCACGTGCTCGTTTTTGTGGAAAAAATTAAAAAAGCTCTCAAACTTCGAGATAAAAAAAAAAAAAACCGTCTACCAGGTAGCCAACGGTAAACGGTACAAGTATCGTACGGGCGAAAACGAGCGTTACCGTGCTCGTTTTCGAGTTATTGACGAAAAACAGCCTGGAGCGATCGGTCCGGCGGTCGACGCGCGAAAGTTTCTAAGTCCGCTCTGCTCCGAAACACCGCTCCGGCGTCAAAAATCGTCGTAGGACAAAAAATCGCCACCCTATCTTGCAGGAAAAAATCCGGGGAACACGATGGCGTCGTCAAAAGTGCAGGTCGTCGAGCTAGTTTTCGAGAAAAAAAAAAAAAAATTCTCAAAACTCGACAAAAAAATAAAACGATCAGTGGACCGTGTAGAGAATCTAAAACTGCATAAGAATCGTATAGACCAAAATTGGCGTTCACGTGCTCGTTTTTGAGAAAAAAGTTAAAAAAGCTCTCAAAATTCGAGATAAAAAAAAAAAAAACCATCTACCAGGTAGCCAACGGTAAACGGTACAAGTATCGTACGGGCGAAAACGAGCGTTACCGTGCTCGTTTTCGAGTTATTGACGAAAAACAGCCTGGAGCGATCGGTCCGGCGGTCGACGCGCGAAAGTTTCTAAGTCCGCTCTGCTCCGAAACACCGCTCCGGCGTCAAAAATCGTCGTAGGACAAAAAATAGACACGCTATCTTGCAGGAAAAAATCCGGGGAACACGATGGCGTCGTCAAAAGTGCAGGTCGTCGAGCTCGTTTTCGAGAAAAAAAAAAAAAAATTCTCAAAATTCGACAAAAAAATAAAACGATCAGTGGACCGTGTAGAGAATATAAAACTGCATAAGAATCGTATAGACGAAAATTGGCGTTCACGTGCTCGTTTTTGTGGAAAAAATTAAAAAAGCTCTCAAACTTCGAGATAAAAAAAAAAAAAACCGTCTACCAGGTAGCCAACGGTAAACGGTACAAGTATCGTACGGGCGAAAACGAGCGTTACCGTGCTCGTTTTCGAGTTATTGACGAAAAACAGCCTGGAGCGATCGGTCCGGCGGTCGACGCGCGAAAGTTTCTAAGTCCGCTCTGCTCCGAATCATCGCTCCGGCGTCAAAAATCGTCGTAGGACAAAAAATCGCCACCCTATCTTGCAGGAAAAAATCCGGGGAACACGATGGCGTCGTCAAAAGTGCAGGTCGTCGAGCTCGTTTTCGAGAAAAAAAAAAAAAAATTCTCAAAATTCGACAAAAAAATAAAACGATCAGTGGACCGTGTAGAGAATATAAAACTGCATAAGAATCGTATAGACCAAAATTGGCGTTCACGTGCTCGTTTTTGAGAAAAAAGTTAAAAAAGCTCTCAAAATTCGAGATAAAAAAAAAAAAAACCATCTACCAGGTAGCCAACGGTAAACGGTACAAGTATCGTACGGGCGAAAACGAGCGTTACCGTGCTCGTTTTCGAGTTATTGACGAAAAACAGCCTGGAGCGATCGGTCCGGCGGTCGACGCGCGAAAGTTTCTAAGTCCGCTCTGCTCCGAAACACCGCTCCGGCGTCAAAAATCGTCGTAGGACAAAAAATAGACACGCTATCTTGCAGGAAAAAATCCGGGGAACACGATGGCGTCGTCAAAAGTGCAGGTCGTCGAGCTAGTTTTCGAGAAAAAAAAAAAAAAATTCTCAAAACTCGACAAAAAAATAAAACGATCAGTGGACCGTGTAGAGAATCTAAAACTGCATAAGAATCGTATAGACCAAAATTGGCGTTCACGTGCTCGTTTTTGAGAAAAAAGTTAAAAAAGCTCTCAAAATTCGAGATAAAAAAAAAAAAACCATCTACCAGGTAGCCAACGGTAAACGGTACAAGTATCGTACGGGCGAAAACGAGCGTTACCGTGCTCGTTTTCGAGTTATTGACGAAAAACAGCCTGGAGCGATCGGTCCGGCGGTCGACGCGCGAAAGTTTCTAAGTCCGCTTTGCTCCGAAACACCGCTCCGGCGTCAAAAATCGTCGTAGGACAAAAAATAGACACGCTATCTTGCAGGAAAAAATCCGGGGAACACGATGGCGTCGTCAAAAGTGCAGGTCGTCGAGCTCGTTTTCGAGAAAAAAAAAAAAAAATTCTCAAAATTCGACAAAAAAATAAAACGATCAGTGGACCGTGTAGAGAATATAAAACTGCATAAGAATCGTATAGACGAAAATTGGCGTTCACGTGCTCGTTTTTGTGGAAAAAATTAAAAAAGCTCTCAAACTTCGAGATAAAAAAAAAAAAAACCGTCTACCAGGTAGCCAACGGTAAACGGTACAAGTATCGTACGGGCGAAAACGAGCGTTACCGTGCTCGTTTTCGAGTTATTGACGAAAAACAGCCTGGAGCGATCGGTCCGGCGGTCGACGCGCGAAAGTTTCTAAGTCCGCTCTGCTCCGAATCATCGCTCCGGCGTCAAAAATCGTCGTAGGACAAAAAATCGCCACCCTATCTTGCAGGAAAAAATCCGGGGAACACGATGGCGTCGTCAAAAGTGCAGGTCGTCGAGCTCGTTTTCGAGAAAAAAAAAAAAAAATTCTCAAAATTCGACAAAAAAATAAAACGATCAGTGGACCGTGTAGAGAATATAAAACTGCATAAGAATCGTATAGACCAAAATTGGCGTTCACGTGCTCGTTTTTGAGAAAAAAGTTAAAAAAGCTCTCAAAATTCGAGATAAAAAAAAAAAAAACCATCTACCAGGTAGCCAACGGTAAACGGTACAAGTATCGTACGGGCGAAAACGAGCGTTACCGTGCTCGTTTTCGAGTTATTGACGAAAAACAGCCTGGAGCGATCGGTCCGGCGGTCGACGCGCGAAAGTTTCTAAGTCCGCTCTGCTCCGAAACACCGCTCCGGCGTCAAAAATCGTCGTAGGACAAAAAATAGACACGCTATCTTGCAGGAAAAAATCCGGGGAACACGATGGCGTCGTCAAAAGTGCAGGTCGTCGAGCTCGTTTTCGAGAAAAAAAAAACAAAATTCTCAAAATTCGACAAAAAAATAAAACGATCAGTGGACCGTGTAGAGAATATAAAACTGCATAAGAATCGTATAGACGAAAATTGGCGTTCACGTGCTCGTTTTTGTGGAAAAAATTAAAAAAGCTCTCAAAATTCGAGATAAAAAAAAAAAAAACCATCTACCAGGTAGCCAACGGTAAACGGTACAAGTATCGTACGGGCGAAAACGAGCGTTACCGTGCTCGTTTTCGAGTTATTGACGAAAAACAGCCTGGAGCGATCGGTCCGGCGGTCGACGCGCGAAAGTTTCTAAGTCCGCTCTGCTCCGAAACACCGCTCCGGCGTCAAAAATCGTCGTAGGACAAAAAATAGACACGCTATCTTGCAGGAAAAAATCCGGGGAACACGATGGCGTCGTCAAAAGTGCAGGTCGTCGAGCTCGTTTTCGAGAAAAAAAAAACAAAATTCTCAAAATTCGACAAAAAAATAAAACGATCAGTGGACCGTGTAGAGAATATAAAACTGCATAAGAATCGTATAGACGAAAATTGGCGTTCACGTGCTCGTTTTTGTGGAAAAAATTAAAAAAGCTCTCAAACTTCGAGATAAAAAAAAAAAAAACCGTCTACCAGGTAGCCAACGGTAAACGGTACAAGTATCGTACGGGCGAAAACGAGCGTTACCGTGCTCGTTTTCGAGTTATTGACGAAAAACAGCCTGGAGCGATCGGTCCGGCGGTCGACGCGCGAAAGTTTCTAAGTCCGCTCTGCTCCGAAACACCGCTCCGGCGTCAAAAATCGTCGTAGGACAAAAAATCGCCACCCTATCTTGCAGGAAAAAATCCGGGGAACACGATGGCGTCGTCAAAAGTGCAGGTCGTCGAGCTAGTTTTCGAGAAAAAAAAAAAAAAATTCTCAAAACTCGACAAAAAAATAAAACGATCAGTGGACCGTGTAGAGAATCTAAAACTGCATAAGAATCGTATAGACCAAAATTGGCGTTCACGTGCTCGTTTTTGAGAAAAAAGTTAAAAAAGCTCTCAAAATTCGAGATAAAAAAAAAAAAAACCATCTACCAGGTAGCCAACGGTAAACGGTACAAGTATCGTACGGGCGAAAACGAGCGTTACCGTGCTCGTTTTCGAGTTATTGACGAAAAACAGCCTGGAGCGATCGGTCCGGCGGTCGACGCGCGAAAGTTTCTAAGTCCGCTCTGCTCCGAAACACCGCTCCGGCGTCAAAAATCGTCGTAGGACAAAAAATAGACACGCTATCTTGCAGGAAAAAATCCGGGGAACACGATGGCGTCGTCAAAAGTGCAGGTCGTCGAGCTCGTTTTCGAGAAAAAAAAAAAAAAATTCTCAAAATTCGACAAAAAAATAAAACGATCAGTGGACCGTGTAGAGAATATAAAACTGCATAAGAATCGTATAGACGAAAATTGGCGTTCACGTGCTCGTTTTTGTGGAAAAAATTAAAAAAGCTCTCAAACTTCGAGATAAAAAAAAAAAAAACCGTCTACCAGGTAGCCAACGGTAAACGGTACAAGTATCGTACGGGCGAAAACGAGCGTTACCGTGCTCGTTTTCGAGTTATTGACGAAAAACAGCCTGGAGCGATCGGTCCGGCGGTCGACGCGCGAAAGTTTCTAAGTCCGCTCTGCTCCGAATCATCGCTCCGGCGTCAAAAATCGTCGTAGGACAAAAAATCGCCACCCTATCTTGCAGGAAAAAATCCGGGGAACACGATGGCGTCGTCAAAAGTGCAGGTCGTCGAGCTCGTTTTCGAGAAAAAAAAAAAAAAATTCTCAAAATTCGACAAAAAAATAAAACGATCAGTGGACCGTGTAGAGAATATAAAACTGCATAAGAATCGTATAGACGAAAATTGGCGTTCACGTGCTCGTTTTTGTGGAAAAAATTAAAAAAGCTCTCAAACTTCGAGATAAAAAAAAAAAAAACCGTCTACCAGGTAGCCAACGGTAAACGGTACAAGTATCGTACGGGCGAAAACGAGCGTTACCGTGCTCGTTTTCGAGTTATTGACGAAAAACAGCCTGGAGCGATCGGTCCGGCGGTCGACGCGCGAAAGTTTCTAAGTCCGCTCTGCTCCGAATCATCGCTCCGGCGTCAAAAATCGTCGTAGGACAAAAAATCGCCACCCTATCTTGCAGGAAAAAATCCGGGGAACACGATGGCGTCGTCAAAAGTGCAGGTCGTCGAGCTCGTTTTCGAGAAAAAAAAAAAAAAATTCTCAAAATTCGACAAAAAAATAAAACGATCAGTGGACCGTGTAGAGAATCTAAAACTGCATAAGAATCGTATAGACCAAAATTGGCGTTCACGTGCTCGTTTTTGAGAAAAAAGTTAAAAAAGCTCTCAAAATTCGAGATAAAAAAAAAAAAAACCATCTACCAGGTAGCCAACGGTAAACGGTACAAGTATCGTACGGGCGAAAACGAGCGTTACCGTGCTCGTTTTCGAGTTATTGACGAAAAACAGCCTGGAGCGATCGGTCCGGCGGTCGACGCGCGAAAGTTTCTAAGTCCGCTCTGCTCCGAAACACCGCTCCGGCGTCAAAAATCGTCGTAGGACAAAAAATAGACACGCTATCTTGCAGGAAAAAATCCGGGGAACACGATGGCGTCGTCAAAAGTGCAGGTCGTCGAGCTCGTTTTCGAGAAAAAAAAAAAAAAATTCTCAAAATTCGACAAAAAAATAAAACGATCAGTGGACCGTGTAGAGAATATAAAACTGCATAAGAATCGTATAGACGAAAATTGGCGTTCACGTGCTCGTTTTTGTGGAAAAAATTAAAAAAGCTCTCAAAATTCGAGATAAAAAAAAAAAAAACCATCTACCAGGTAGCCATCGGTAAACGGTACAAGTATCGTACGGGCGAAAACGAGCGTTACCGTGCTCGTTTTCGAGTTATTGACGAAAAACAGCCTGGAGCGATCGGTCCGGCGGTCGACGCGCGAAAGTTTCTAAGTCCGCTCTGCTCCGAAACACCGCTCCGGCGTCAAAAATCGTCGTAGGACAAAAAATAGACACGCTATCTTGCAGGAAAAAATCCGGGGAACACGATGGCGTCGTCAAAAGTGCAGGTCGTCGAGCTCGTTTTCGAGAAAAAAAAAAAAAAATTCTCAAAATTCGACAAAAAAATAAAACGATCAGTGGACCGTGTAGAGAATCTAAAACTGCATAAGAATCGTATAGACGAAAATTGGCCTTAACGTGCTGGTTTTCGAGTTATTGACGATAAGCCGGTATATATATGTCCGAGATAAAAAAAAAGATAGGGACAGTGGGAATCTCCTATACTATCACGGGCGTGTATTCTCCTACTAGTTTGATGGTTGCTGTTGCATAAACCACCGACTGTTTGGCCCGCCGTTTAACCGCGCAGTTTAAAATTGCAACACAATGTTGGTGTCGCTCCGGATCGAAAAAATGGAAAAACGACATACTTTACGCATAGGGGCGGCTGATCTTAACATATTTTGTCAATGTCATCTTCCCAGTGACCCTAGGAAGGAGTTTGCCGTTGCACGTTTTCCTATTAAAAAGTAATTAGTGTACAAAAATTTTCGTGAAGCAAAAAACAAGAATATGAAAGTACGTTCCATGAGCATTACGGTGAATAAAACAGAAATTAAAAATTCCCGAGGGGTTGAACAGCATCATATTGAATTCGTTTTGCTGACTGGGGTCTGCGCCCCCCAGACCCCCGCTACACTAGCCCAGACCAAACCCACTTTGTAATAGTGGTATCATATTAAATTGAACAGCATCGTACTTAATTCGTTTTGCTGAATGGGGGGCTGCGCCCCCCAAACCCCCGCTACACTAGCCCAGACCTAACCCATTTTGTAATAGCGGTATCAAATTAAATTGAACAGCATCGTACTAAATTCGTTTTGCTGACTGGGGGGCTGCGCCCCCCAGACCCCCGCAACACTAGCCCGGACCTAACCCACTTTGTAATAGCGGTATCATATTAAATTGAACAGCATCGTACTAAATTCGTTTTGCTGAATGGGGGGCTGCGCCCCCCAAACCCCCGCTACACTAGCCCAGACCTAACCCATTTTGTAATAGCGGTATCAAATTAAATTGAACAGCATCATATTGAATTCGTTTTGCTGACTGGGGTCTGCGCCCCCCAGACCCCCGCTACAATAGCCCAGACCTAACCCACTTTGTAATAGTGGTATCATATTAAATTGAACAGCATCGTACTTAATTCGTTTTGCTGAATGGGGGGCTGCGCCCCCCAAACCCCCGCTACACTAGCCCAGACCTAACCCATTTTGTAATAGCGGTATCAAATTAAATTGAACAGCATCGTACTAAATTCGTTTTGCTGACAGGGGTCTGCGCCCCCCAGACCCCCGCTACACTAGCCCAGACCTAACCCCCTTTGTAATAGCGGTATCATATTAAATTGAACAGCATCATATTGAATTCGTTTTGCTGACTGGGGTCTGCGCGCCCCAGACCCCCGCAACACTAGCCCGGACCTAACCCACTTTGTAATAGCGGTATCACATTAAATTGAACAGCATCGTACTAAATTCGTTTTGCTGAATGGGGGGCTGCGCCCCCCAAACCCCCGCTACACTAGCCCAGACCTAACCCATTTTGTAATAGCGGTATCAAACTAAATTGAACAGCATCATATTGAATTCGTTTTGCTGACTGGGGTCTGCGCCCCCCCGACCCCCGCTACAATAGCCCAGACCTAACCCACTTTGTAATAGTGGTATCATATTAAATTGAACAGCATCGTACTTAATTCGTTTTGCTGAATGGGGGGCTGCGCCCCCCAAACCCCCGCTACACTAGCCCAGACCTAACCCATTTTGTAATAGCGGTATCAAATTAAATTGAACAGCATCGTACTAAATTCGTTTTGCTGACAGGGGTCTGCGCCCCCCAGACCCCCGCTACACTAGCCCAGACCTAACCCCCTTTGTAATAGCGGTATCATATTAAATTGAACAGCATCATATTGAATTCGTTTTGCTGACTGGGGTCTGCGCGCCCCAGACCCCCGCAACACTAGCCCGGACCTAACCCACTTTGTAATAGCGGTATCATATTAAATTGAACAGCATCGTACTAAATTCGTTTTGCTGAATGGGGGGCTGCGCCCCCCAAACCCCCGCTACACTAGCCCAGACCTAACCCATTTTGTAATAGCGGTATCAAATTAAATTGAACAGCATCATATTGAATTCGTTTTGCTGACTGGGGTCTGCGCCCCCCAGACCCCCGCTATACTAGCCCAGACCTAACCCACTTTGTAATAGTGGTATCATATTAAATTGAACAGCATCGTACATAATTCGTTTTGCTGAATGGGGGGCTGCGCCCCCCAAACCCCCGCTACACTAGCCCAGACCTAACCCATTTTGTAATAGCTGTATCAAATTAAATTGAACAGCATCATATTGAATTCGTTTTGCTGACAGGGGTCTGCGCCCCCCAGACCCCCGCTACACTAGCCCAGACCTAACCCACTTTGTAATAGTGGTATCATATTAAATTGAACAGCATCGTACATAATTCGTTTTGCTGAATGGGGGGCTGCGCCCCCCAAACCCCCGCTACACTAGCCCAGACCTAACCCATTTTGTAATAGCGGTATCAAATTAAATTGAACAGCATCATATTGAATTCGTTTTGCTGACTGGGGTCTGCGCCCCCCAAACCCCCGCTACACTAGCCCAGACCTAACCCATTTTGTAATAGCGGTATCAAATTAAATTGAACAGCATCATATTGAATTCGTTTTGCTGACTGGGGTCTGCGCCCCCCAAACCCCCGCTACACCAGCCCAGACCTAACCCATTTTGTAATAGCGGTATCAAATTAAATTGAGCAGCATCATATTGAATTCGTTTTGCTGACAGGGGTCTGCGCCCCCCAGACCCCCGCTACACTAGCCCAGACCTAACCCCCTTTGTAATAGCGGTATCATATTAAATTGAACAGCATCATATTGAATTCGTTTTGCTGACTGGGGTCTGCGCGCCCCAAACCCCCGCAACACTGGCCCAGACCTAGCCCATTTTGTAATGACTGTATTGGAACTGCGTTAGGGCTAGTTTAGAATTGGTTAGGTGAAGTAATGCGGAGAGCAGTTTCGCCTGCGTCCCGGGATGCTTGTTGGCATGAGTGGTGTCTGAATGAGTAAAGACGGATGAGACACTTGTGGGGTATGGTGAGTCAGATTCCCAAACTACCCATATATTCTTCTGAGGCATGGGTGCCTATCCAAGGATCTCCTTCGGTATCTAAAACAGAAATAAAAAAAAAAAAAAAAAAAAAAAAAAAAAAATGAATATGGACTGTGTTAGGACTGAATTGGATAAGGTCTGGGTTACGTCTCGGTTAGGTCTGAGTTAGGACTGGTTTAAGACTGGGTTAGGACTGGGTTAGGACTGGGTTAGGACTGGGTTAGGTCTGGGTTAGGACTGGGTTAGGTCTGGGTTAGGTCTGGGTTAGGACTGGGTTAGGTCTGGGTTAGGACTGGGTTAGGACTGGGTTAGGTCTGGGTTAGGTCTGGGTTAGGTCTGGGTTAGGACTGGGTTAGGACTGGGTTACGACTGGGTTAGGTCTGGGTTACGACTGGGTTAGGTCTGGGTTACGACTGGGTTAGGTCTGGGTTACGACTGGGTTAGGTCTGGGTTACGACTGGGTTAGGATTGGGTTAGGTCTGGTTTAGGACTGGGTTAGGTCTAGGTTAGGACTGGGTTAGGTCTGGGTTAGGTCTGGGTTAGGACTGGGTTAGGTCTGGGTTAGGACTGGGTTAGTACTGGGTTAGGACTGGGTTAGGTCTGGGTTAGGTCTGGGTTATTTCTGGGTTAGGTCTGGGTTAGGTCTGGGTTAGGTCTGGGTTAGGGCTGGGTTAGGTCTGGGTTAGGTCTGGGTCAGGTCTGGGGTATTTCTGGGTTAGGACTGGGTTAGGTCTGGGTTAGGTCTGGGTTATTTCTGGGTTAGGTCTGGGTTAGGTCTGGGTTAGGTCTGGGTTAGGTCTGGGTTAGGACTGGGTTAGGTCTGGGTTAGGACTGGGTTAGGTCTGGGTTAGGTCTGGGTTAGGTCTGGGTTAGGTCTGGGTTATTTCTGGGTTAGGTCTGGGTTAGGTCTGGGTTAGGTCTGGGTTAGGGCTGGGTTAGGTCTGGGTTAGGTCTGGGTCAGGTCTGGGGTATTTCTGGGTTAGGACTGGGTTAGGTCTGGGTTAGGACTGGGTTAGGTCTGGGTTAGGACTGGGTTAGGACTGGGTTAGGTCTGGGTTAGGTCTGGGTTAGGTTTGGGTTAGGACTGGGTAGGTTCTGGGTTAGGACTTGGTTAGGACTGGGTTAGGACTGTGTTAGGACTGGGTTAGGTCTGGGTTAGGTCTGGGTTAGGACTGGGTTAGGTCTGGGTTAGGACTGGGTTAGGACTGGGTTAGGTCTGGGTTAGGTCTGGGTTAGGACTGGGTTAGGTCTGGGTTAGGACTGGGTTAGGTCTGGGTTAGTACTGGATTTGGTTAGGTCTGGGTTAGGTCTGGGTTAGGTCTGGGTTAGGACTGGGTTAGGACTGGGTTAGGTCTGGGTTAGGACTGGGTTAGGACTGGGTTAGGACTGGGTTAGGTCTGGGTTAGGTCTGGGTTATTTCTGGGTTAGGTCTGGGTTAGGTCTGGGTTAGGTCTGGGTTAGGTCTGGGTTAGGTCTGGGTTAGGACTGGGTTAGGACTGGGTTAGGTCTGGGTTAGGTCTGGGTTAGGACTGGGTTAGGTCTGGGTTAGGACTGGGTTAGGTCTGGGTTAGGTCTGGGTTCGGTCTGGGTTAGGACTGGGTTAGGTCTGGGTTAGGTCTGGGTTAGGTCTGGGTTAGGTCTGGGTTAGGACTGGGTTAGGACTGGGTTAGGACTGGGTTAGGTCTGGGTTAGGTCTGGGTTATTTCTGGGTTAGGACTGGGTTAGGACTGGGTTAGGACTGGGTTAGGTCTGGGTTAGGTCTGGGTTAGGTCTGAGTTAGGTCTGGGTTAGGACTGGGTTAGGACTGGGTTAGGTCTGGGTTAGGTCTGGGTTAGGACTGGGTTAGGACTGGGTTAGGTCTGGGTTAGGTCTGGGTTAGGACTGGGTTAGGTCTGGGTTAGGACTGGGTTAGGTCTGGGTTAGTACTGGATTTGGTTAGGTCTGGGTTAGGTCTGGGTTAGGTCTGGGTTAGGTCTGGGTTAGGACTGGGTTAGGTCTGGGTTAGGACTGGGTTAGGTCTGGGTTAGTACTGGATTTGGTTAGGTCTGGGTTAGGTCTGGGTTAGGTCTGGGTTAGGACTGGGTTAGGACTGGGTTAGGTCTGGGTTAGGACTGGGTTAGGACTGGGTTAGGACTGGGTTAGGTCTGGGTTAGGTCTGGGTTAGGACTGGGTTAGGTCTGGGTTAGGTCTGGGTTCGGTCTGGGTTAGGTCTGGGTTAGGTCTGGGTTAGGACTGGGTTAGGACTGGGTTAGGTCTGGGTTAGGTCTGGGTTAGGACTGGGTTAGGTCTGGGTTAGGACTGGGTTAGGTCTGGGTTAGTACTGGATTTGGTTAGGTCTGGGTTAGGTCTGGGTTAGGGCTGGGTTAGGTCTGGGTTCGGTCTGGGTTAGGTTTGGGTTAGGTCTGGGTTAGGACTGGGTTAGGACTGGGTTAGGTCTGGGTTAGGACTGGGTTAGGACTGGGTTAGGTCTGGGTTAGGACTGGGTTAGGACTGGGTTAGGTCTGGGTTAGGACTGGGTTAGGACTGGGTTAGGTCTGGGTTAGGTCTGGGTTAGGACTGGGTTAGGTCTGGGTTAGGTCTGGGTTCGGTCTGGGTTAGGTCTGGGTTAGGTCTGGGTTAGGACTGGGTTAGGACTGGGTTAGGTCTGGGTTAGGACTGGGTTAGGACTGGGTTAGGTCTGGGTTAGGACTGGGTTAGGACTGGGTTAGGTCTGGGTTAGGACTGGGTTAGGACTGGGTTAGGTCTGGGTTAGGTCTGGGTTAGGACTGGGTTAGGTCTGGGTTAGGACTGGGTTAGGTCTGGGTTAGTACTGGATTTGGTTAGGTCTGGGTTAGGTCTGGGTTAGGTCTGGGTTAGGACTGGGTTAGGACTGGGTTAGGTCTGGGTTAGGACTGGGTTAGGACTGGGTTAGGTCTGGGTTAGGACTGGGTTAGGACTGGGTTAGGACTGGGTTAGGTCTGGGTTAGGTCTGGGTTATTTCTGGGTTAGGTCTGGGTTAGGTCTGGGTTAGGTCTGGGTTAGGTCTGGGTTAGG
>NW_027488401.1:32500-37500 GCF_051014445.1 Colletes latitarsis
TTCTGTCTCTGTGCAGTTTTCCCTTGCATAGCATGGCTTGCGTTTTGGTAGGTGATACTTTGAGCTTGTGGAGACTGCACCAGTCGTGCAATATCTCTGTGGCCCTGCTACCTAAGATTTCCAGTTCTCTGCGCGTGTCTGCTTTTATGAGGATAGCCAAATCGTCAGCGTATGCAATCACCTCGAGTTCATCGGCGTCGAAGGTGTTGGTGTAAGTGTGTAAGAGGGTGTCCATGCACCAGCACCAGGCTTTTGGGCCAATAATTGACCCTTGCGGACACCCTTTTCGCATACGCGTGGCTACCCTCTCGTACTTAGATCTCACTATTACATCTCTTCTCTTGAAGTAGCTCTTCACCAATCTGACTAGGTTGGAGCTACAATTCGCATCGACTAGTCTCTTTGTGATAGCAGGCCACCACAAGTTATCAAATGCACCTTCTATGTCGACAAAAAGTGAGACGACATACTTTTTCTCCGATCTTTTTACTCCATATTTCAATCTGAGTAGTGCGTCCTCAGTTGATTTGCGGCTTTTGAAGCCGTATTGGCTGGGGTGTTCCAGCCCCCAGCCTTTGTAAGTTTCGTCGATTCTGTTAACGATAATCCTCTCGAAAATCTTGCCAATGGTTGAGAGGAGTGCAATGGGCCGGTAAGAACTGACACTTGCTCGGTCCCTGTTTTTGTTTTTAGGAATTATCCTAAGAAGTGCCGACTTCCAAGTCTTGGGGAAGACTGAGTCGTTAAGGCACTTATTGAAAATTTTGACAATGATTTGCTCATTAAGGTCGATTAGTCTTTTAATTATCTCAGGCTTGATCTCGTCGAGTCCAGGGGCCTTTTTGTTCTTGCACTTTTTCGCTGCATCCCTTACTTCCTTAGCAGTAATTCTGTTCTCCATATTGGAGTTTCTGTACCTGGAGACTTCGTCTCTCAGGTCTGTATGTGTGCGCGTTTCAGGGATGTTATCCCCTTGCGGCACCACCTTTTCGAGGATCGCTTTCATAGTGTCCTTCCACGATGTTGTTATTCTGCCATTAGGAAGTGTCAGGGATGCAAACGTTTCTTCGCAATTTAACTTTTCACGGATAATTTTATAGACTAAACTCCAAGGATCTCTGTTGCCTTCAGTGTAGACAAAATTCCTCCAGGCCAGTGTTTTCTGTTCTTTAATTTTCTTGGTGAAAGCATTTCTTGCTCTCCTGTATTGGGTCTCAAGTGCATCCAGTTCATAGAGGTTGTTCAAGCGTCTAGCCCTGGAGAGTCGTTTTTTAGCTCTGTTTGCCAATTTCCTGTAGTTTGTGAGCTCTTGAGTCCACCATGGGACTCTGTTCGGACGGTTTCTGATTTTTGGTATCGAAAAATCGCAAATGTCACTCAGCACTCTGGTGAAATTCTTGACCGCTCTGTCTGTTGTCAACGCGCCAATCCTTTGCAGGAAGGCATCGTTGAATCGTCTGTTCAATTCAGTACTGAACCTCTCCCAGTCCGCTCTTCGGATGTTGTATCCGCTGCGGAGGAAGGGGGTGTTGAAAGCTGTGTCGCGGGCTCCTATTTTTGTAATGATCATATTGTGATCACTGACATTACAGTCAGGTATCACTTCCCAGTCTGAGGTATGGTTTGTAAAATTGCTTGTCGTTAGTGTTACGTCAATATTGGATTCTGCTCTATGTGTGCAAAACGTCGGAGCTTGATTTGGCTTGTTAAGTATGTGAAGGTCGTTTTGGATGATGAAATCCTCCACTTCCCTGCCTCGTGTGTCTGTTTGGCCAGAATGCCAGAGTGTAGAGTGAGCATTTGCATCTATTGTCATTATGACCTTGTGGTTCTTAAGCTTGCCTAGGATATTTTGCAGTATTGTTAAAAATGGATTTATTGCCAGTGAGTATTGAAAGTACGCATTTATGATGTAGAAACTGAGTTGTCCAAGTCTGACGTGCAGTGTCATCACGTGTGGTGACTTATCCAGGTTTACTTGGAACACCTCTATGTTTTTGTTTGCAATCACTGCCGCTACCCAGGGTGTATCGGTTTCCGGCTGTATAGTTGTCACTCTAGTTGAGTACCCTTTTACCTTACCTTTGTACGTGTAAGGTTCCTGGAGACAAATTATGTCTATTTTGTCCTTTTGGAGTCTATCTTGTATATTTGCTGCTGCTGCAGCCGACCTTTGGGCGTTAATTTGAGCTAGAATCATTGCCAATTGATTTTCGATTTAACTAAGTCCACATACCGTACAAATATGGGACAGTTTTTATCTTTAACCGTGTGTTTGGTCTCGGTTCTTTTTGCCCTAGTGCAGTTAATGCACTTGGGCGTCTCCTTGCACTTCTCCTTCAAGTGGTCCTTGGAGCCACATAGTTCGCACAATTGGTCTGGCGCGTTGCAATTTTTTGCAACGTGTCCAAAACCATGGCATTTGAAACATCGCGTGATGTTCAAATACTCTCTAATGCGGTACGACGACCACATCATAAAGATCTTGCCTTTGCTGATCAACTCTTTATATTCTGGACCTGGGGTCTCCACGATCCAGTTTACCTTGTTGTCGTCCCTTGCCTTGAACGAGTGTCTGAAGGTAATTTCCTTTTCCAGTGCTTCTAGTTGAGCCTCGGTTTTATGCTGGAAGTTCTTTTGAACTAGCTCAGCTTTAAGCTCTTCAACAGTGTTTTCTTTTTCCACGTCGTATATGATAATAGACGGGCATTGTTTCTTAGGGTCTTCAACCCTGAGTCCCGCTTTCTGGAGCGGGGTTCCCTTTATGAGGTCAACGTCTTTCTTACTTTCCACTTCTATTATTACGCCTTTGTTACGCATTTGCCTTATTCCTTTTACGTGTAACTTTGAGCGAATACCTGTGAGTTCTTTGGTAATTGTTTGTTTTAACTCATCGTTTGTTCTTTTATCGGTCTCTTTCGTGGGTTTGATCAAAATGATCTCACCCGATTTTTTAGGGGGGATAGGTCTCGCTGCTTGTGCAGGACTGTTTTTACCGCTTGCAGGGTTGGTCAGGCCCTTGCAAGGGTTGAGGTTTGCCACTTGGGAGTACGAGAGTTGGGGGCTCTTGTACTCGTTGGTGGTTTTGAGCTTTTCGTTTTCCAGTATGAGGTCATAGAGGATTCCCTCCATGACCCCCCACTTTGCCATAATGGTTCTTATTTCCGCCTTGGTTAAATTGTTTGCCTCATTGAGCAAGAAGTGCTCGAGTTCTTGTCTTTGAGACTTTACTCTGTCTAGTGGGCCTTGTAGTGTTGTCGTTTGTGGACTCGTTAGTGTTACGTCATTTGTCTTAGTGAGTGTTGTGCCAATGTCGTTATTCTCATCTTCAACCATCTTCCTCTTGCGAGGAGGGATGGCGTCCGATGCTTTGGTGCAGCATTTCTCAGATGATCTGAGTTCCGCTGCACTCATCACTTCACTTTCATCGCCGCTGCTACTGCTGCCATCAGTAGAGCTTTCAGCGATTCTATCGTATAAGGACTGCCTCTTGGGCTTAGGATTTTTTAGGTAAGTATTCTTGTCCGTGGTGGTAGCCAGTGTTGTTGCCATTTGTGTGTCCGTTTGGTTTTTATTTTTGAGTTTTAGTTTTGAATTTTTCATGATGTTCCCACGAGTAGGTCGGTTTTGATACTGTCCTGAAAGAGCCGCCATTTCAGGACAGGCCAGACACGCTGTGCCCTAAGGCCGAGCATGCCATCACCAGGGGGGCGGCAGGTACCCCAGTGTTGTTCGCTTGGGGTTGGGGCTACCCCCCCAACCATTCATCCCCTCGCCACGAAGCAGAGCTTAGGATTTGGAGGCCGTTTGAAGAGTTGCCATCCTCGCGGTCCGGGCGGTAAAGCCAAGACCCCCGTTTCCGCTGCCGTCGCGTACCATAGGCAAGGCCAGAAAAGGAGTTGCGTATGGGTCGTTGCGACGACCAACAGAGGCTTTACGGTGTGGTTGCTCGGGCTCCTCGGGTTCGCTACCCGTACATTGGCGTGTACCACCCACGCCCCTGCCCCTGAGGGGTTTTGAGACGTCCTTTGCTTGAGCACTTTTGTAATTTTGTAAGATGTTCGTTACTTTGTCTTTATGTCTCTTTTTCTTTCTCTTTTTCAGGTCCGCCTGCAGTTCGGGCCTCTTCATATGTTTCGTGCCGGGGTGCACATTTCTCGATCGTACGGTCCGTCGGTCTTCCGGACTTTTCGACGTCTGTCACCAGGTGTTTTGGTGCGCTGAATTGGACTAAGTCCAGCGGCGTATTGCTTTCGCAGGCATTTTGAAAAAATGCCAGCGGCGTATTGCTTTTTTAATGCAGCACAGACGTCGTGGCGGGCTTAAAAAGCCCTTAAAGCAAAAAAGGGGCATATAGCCCCTTTTTTATGATCATTCCCTTCTTTCTCTATTTTTGCTTAAAGCAAAAAAGGGGCATATAGCCCCTTTTTGTTTGTGTCTCTTTCGTTCCTTTTCTTTCCTTCCTTCTTTCCTTCACTTTCTCTCTTTCTTACTTTCTTTCTTTCTTTCTTGCTCAACAGGCTGTGGGGGCTATAAGCCCCCTGGTGTGCAGTACTCACCTTCCGGAAAAAGCCTTTTCGTGCGAAGGGGGCCCGAGGCCCCCTTGATGACAATATACGCTAATTTGCAATTTTCATAGGCTTTTTCCTGCTCTTTTCCGCTTTCCTGACACCCATTCTTTTCTGACATCTCTGTATCCACGCGCATGAGATGGATCTTCGATTTTCCCTTTCTGTCCCTTCTATAAAACTCCTTTCCATTCCTCTTTATGTCCGGACGTACGACGGATCGTTGGCTCGGGTAGGTGGGGTCGCTACACTCCCAAACGGTGTGCACCAACACCGTCCCTGCCTTGGTAGCAGTTCCCGCAGGGCTGATCCTGCGGGTTCTGCATTCGCAGTGGCAGCTCTTGGTTTCCCCCTGCAGGAGGGTACTCACAATGGGAACCGCGAGAAGGTGGCTGGCTTGCTCGACTGTAGGCTGCTTAAGGACTGGTCTCG
>NW_027488401.1:47500-62500 GCF_051014445.1 Colletes latitarsis
CACCGCGCGACCGAGCGCCCGCCTAAAAGACCAGTTCGAACATACCGAAAAATCAAGAAACCGTAACTTCCTTAATAATTGAGCTAGGACAAAAAATCGACACGCTATCTTGCAGGAAAAAATCCGGGGAACACGATGGCGTCGTCAAAAGTGCAGGTCGTCGAGCTCGTTTTCGAGAAAAAAAAAAAAAAATTCTCAAAATTCGACAAAAAAATAAAACGATCAGTGGACCGTGTAGAGAATATAAAACTGCATAAGAATCGTATAGACGAAAATTGGCGTTCACGTGCTCGTTTTTGTGGAAAAAATTAAAAAAGCTCTCAAACTTCGAGATAAAAAAAAAAAAAACCGTCTACCAGGTAGCCAACGGTAAACGGTACAAGTATCGTACGGGCGAAAACGAGCGTTACCGTGCTCGTTTTCGAGTTATTGACGAAAAACAGCCTGGAGCGATCGGTCCGGCGGTCGACGCGCGAAAGTTTCTAAGTCCGCTCTGCTCCGAATCATCGCTCCGGCGTCAAAAATCGTCGTAGGACAAAAAATCGCCACCCTATCTTGCAGGAAAAAATCCGGGGAACACGATGGCGTCGTCAAAAGTGCAGGTCGTCGAGCTCGTTTTCGAGAAAAAAAAAAAAAAATTCTCAAAATTCGACAAAAAAATAAAACGATCAGTGGACCGTGTAGAGAATCTAAAACTGCATAAGAATCGTATAGACCAAAATTGGCGTTCACGTGCTCGTTTTTGAGAAAAAAGTTAAAAAAGCTCTCAAAATTCGAGATAAAAAAAAAAAAAACCATCTACCAGGTAGCCAACGGTAAACGGTACAAGTATCGTACGGGCGAAAACGAGCGTTACCGTGCTCGTTTTCGAGTTATTGACGAAAAACAGCCTGGAGCGATCGGTCCGGCGGTCGACGCGCGAAAGTTTCTAAGTCCGCTCTGCTCCGAAACACCGCTCCGGCGTCAAAAATCGTCGTAGGACAAAAAATAGACACGCTATCTTGCAGGAAAAAATCCGGGGAACACGATGGCGTCGTCAAAAGTGCAGGTC
The DNA here is from genome assembly GCF_051014445.1 of Colletes latitarsis. Lineage (NCBI taxonomy): Eukaryota > Metazoa > Arthropoda > Insecta > Hymenoptera > Colletidae > Colletes > Colletes latitarsis. The sequence continues at coordinate 48,552 of NW_027488401.1, forward strand.
GTCGAGCTCGTTTTCGAGAAAAAAAAAAAAAAATTCTCAAAATTCGACAAAAAAATAAAACGATCAGTGGACCGTGTAGAGAATATAAAACTGCATAAGAATCGTATAGACGAAAATTGGCGTTCACGTGCTCGTTTTTGTGGAAAAAATTAAAAAAGCTCTCAAACTTCGAGATAAAAAAAAAAAAAACCGTCTACCAGGTAGCCAACGGTAAACGGTACAAGTATCGTACGGGCGAAAACGAGCGTTACCGTGCTCGTTTTCGAGTTATTGACGAAAAACAGCCTGGAGCGATCGGTCCGGCGGTCGACGCGCGAAAGTTTCTAAGTCCGCTCTGCTCCGAATCATCGCTCCGGCGTCAAAAATCGTCGTAGGACAAAAAATCGCCACCCTATCTTGCAGGAAAAAATCCGGGGAACACGATGGCGTCGTCAAAAGTGCAGGTCGTCGAGCTCGTTTTCGAGAAAAAAAAAAAAAAATTCTCAAAATTCGACAAAAAAATAAAACGATCAGTGGACCGTGTAGAGAATATAAAACTGCATAAGAATCGTATAGACCAAAATTGGCGTTCACGTGCTCGTTTTTGAGAAAAAAGTTAAAAAAGCTCTCAAAATTCGAGATAAAAAAAAAAAAAACCATCTACCAGGTAGCCAACGGTAAACGGTACAAGTATCGTACGGGCGAAAACGAGCGTTACCGTGCTCGTTTTCGAGTTATTGACGAAAAACAGCCTGGAGCGATCGGTCCGGCGGTCGACGCGCGAAAGTTTCTAAGTCCGCTCTGCTCCGAAACACCGCTCCGGCGTCAAAAATCGTCGTAGGACAAAAAATAGACACGCTATCTTGCAGGAAAAAATCCGGGGAACACGATGGCGTCGTCAAAAGTGCAGGTCGTCGAGCTAGTTTTCGAGAAAAAAAAAAAAAAATTCTCAAAACTCGACAAAAAAATAAAACGATCAGTGGACCGTGTAGAGAATCTAAAACTGCATAAGAATCGTATAGACCAAAATTGGCGTTCACGTGCTCGTTTTTGAGAAAAAAGTTAAAAAAGCTCTCAAAATTCGAGATAAAAAAAAAAAAACCATCTACCAGGTAGCCAACGGTAAACGGTACAAGTATCGTACGGGCGAAAACGAGCGTTACCGTGCTCGTTTTCGAGTTATTGACGAAAAACAGCCTGGAGCGATCGGTCCGGCGGTCGACGCGCGAAAGTTTCTAAGTCCGCTTTGCTCCGAAACACCGCTCCGGCGTCAAAAATCGTCGTAGGACAAAAAATAGACACGCTATCTTGCAGGAAAAAATCCGGGGAACACGATGGCGTCGTCAAAAGTGCAGGTCGTCGAGCTCGTTTTCGAGAAAAAAAAAAAAAAATTCTCAAAATTCGACAAAAAAATAAAACGATCAGTGGACCGTGTAGAGAATATAAAACTGCATAAGAATCGTATAGACGAAAATTGGCGTTCACGTGCTCGTTTTTGTGGAAAAAATTAAAAAAGCTCTCAAACTTCGAGATAAAAAAAAAAAAAACCGTCTACCAGGTAGCCAACGGTAAACGGTACAAGTATCGTACGGGCGAAAACGAGCGTTACCGTGCTCGTTTTCGAGTTATTGACGAAAAACAGCCTGGAGCGATCGGTCCGGCGGTCGACGCGCGAAAGTTTCTAAGTCCGCTCTGCTCCGAATCATCGCTCCGGCGTCAAAAATCGTCGTAGGACAAAAAATCGCCACCCTATCTTGCAGGAAAAAATCCGGGGAACACGATGGCGTCGTCAAAAGTGCAGGTCGTCGAGCTCGTTTTCGAGAAAAAAAAAAAAAAATTCTCAAAATTCGACAAAAAAATAAAACGATCAGTGGACCGTGTAGAGAATATAAAACTGCATAAGAATCGTATAGACCAAAATTGGCGTTCACGTGCTCGTTTTTGAGAAAAAAGTTAAAAAAGCTCTCAAAATTCGAGATAAAAAAAAAAAAAACCATCTACCAGGTAGCCAACGGTAAACGGTACAAGTATCGTACGGGCGAAAACGAGCGTTACCGTGCTCGTTTTCGAGTTATTGACGAAAAACAGCCTGGAGCGATCGGTCCGGCGGTCGACGCGCGAAAGTTTCTAAGTCCGCTCTGCTCCGAAACACCGCTCCGGCGTCAAAAATCGTCGTAGGACAAAAAATAGACACGCTATCTTGCAGGAAAAAATCCGGGGAACACGATGGCGTCGTCAAAAGTGCAGGTCGTCGAGCTCGTTTTCGAGAAAAAAAAAACAAAATTCTCAAAATTCGACAAAAAAATAAAACGATCAGTGGACCGTGTAGAGAATATAAAACTGCATAAGAATCGTATAGACGAAAATTGGCGTTCACGTGCTCGTTTTTGTGGAAAAAATTAAAAAAGCTCTCAAACTTCGAGATAAAAAAAAAAAAAACCGTCTACCAGGTAGCCAACGGTAAACGGTACAAGTATCGTACGGGCGAAAACGAGCGTTACCGTGCTCGTTTTCGAGTTATTGACGAAAAACAGCCTGGAGCGATCGGTCCGGCGGTCGACGCGCGAAAGTTTCTAAGTCCGCTCTGCTCCGAAACACCGCTCCGGCGTCAAAAATCGTCGTAGGACAAAAAATCGCCACCCTATCTTGCAGGAAAAAATCCGGGGAACACGATGGCGTCGTCAAAAGTGCAGGTCGTCGAGCTAGTTTTCGAGAAAAAAAAAAAAAAATTCTCAAAACTCGACAAAAAAATAAAACGATCAGTGGACCGTGTAGAGAATCTAAAACTGCATAAGAATCGTATAGACCAAAATTGGCGTTCACGTGCTCGTTTTTGAGAAAAAAGTTAAAAAAGCTCTCAAAATTCGAGATAAAAAAAAAAAAAACCATCTACCAGGTAGCCAACGGTAAACGGTACAAGTATCGTACGGGCGAAAACGAGCGTTACCGTGCTCGTTTTCGAGTTATTGACGAAAAACAGCCTGGAGCGATCGGTCCGGCGGTCGACGCGCGAAAGTTTCTAAGTCCGCTCTGCTCCGAAACACCGCTCCGGCGTCAAAAATCGTCGTAGGACAAAAAATAGACACGCTATCTTGCAGGAAAAAATCCGGGGAACACGATGGCGTCGTCAAAAGTGCAGGTCGTCGAGCTCGTTTTCGAGAAAAAAAAAAAAAAATTCTCAAAATTCGACAAAAAAATAAAACGATCAGTGGACCGTGTAGAGAATATAAAACTGCATAAGAATCGTATAGACGAAAATTGGCGTTCACGTGCTCGTTTTTGTGGAAAAAATTAAAAAAGCTCTCAAACTTCGAGATAAAAAAAAAAAAAACCGTCTACCAGGTAGCCAACGGTAAACGGTACAAGTATCGTACGGGCGAAAACGAGCGTTACCGTGCTCGTTTTCGAGTTATTGACGAAAAACAGCCTGGAGCGATCGGTCCGGCGGTCGACGCGCGAAAGTTTCTAAGTCCGCTCTGCTCCGAATCATCGCTCCGGCGTCAAAAATCGTCGTAGGACAAAAAATCGCCACCCTATCTTGCAGGAAAAAATCCGGGGAACACGATGGCGTCGTCAAAAGTGCAGGTCGTCGAGCTCGTTTTCGAGAAAAAAAAAAAAAAATTCTCAAAATTCGACAAAAAAATAAAACGATCAGTGGACCGTGTAGAGAATATAAAACTGCATAAGAATCGTATAGACCAAAATTGGCGTTCACGTGCTCGTTTTTGAGAAAAAAGTTAAAAAAGCTCTCAAAATTCGAGATAAAAAAAAAAAAAACCATCTACCAGGTAGCCAACGGTAAACGGTACAAGTATCGTACGGGCGAAAACGAGCGTTACCGTGCTCGTTTTCGAGTTATTGACGAAAAACAGCCTGGAGCGATCGGTCCGGCGGTCGACGCGCGAAAGTTTCTAAGTCCGCTCTGCTCCGAAACACCGCTCCGGCGTCAAAAATCGTCGTAGGACAAAAAATAGACACGCTATCTTGCAGGAAAAAATCCGGGGAACACGATGGCGTCGTCAAAAGTGCAGGTCGTCGAGCTCGTTTTCGAGAAAAAAAAAAAAAAATTCTCAAAATTCGACAAAAAAATAAAACGATCAGTGGACCGTGTAGAGAATATAAAACTGCATAAGAATCGTATAGACGAAAATTGGCGTTCACGTGCTCGTTTTTGTGGAAAAAATTAAAAAAGCTCTCAAAATTCGAGATAAAAAAAAAAAAAACCATCTACCAGGTAGCCAACGGTAAACGGTACAAGTATCGTACGGGCGAAAACGAGCGTTACCGTGCTCGTTTTCGAGTTATTGACGAAAAACAGCCTGGAGCGATCGGTCCGGCGGTCGACGCGCGAAAGTTTCTAAGTCCGCTCTGCTCCGAAACACCGCTCCGGCGTCAAAAATCGTCGTAGGACAAAAAATAGACACGCTATCTTGCAGGAAAAAATCCGGGGAACACGATGGCGTCGTCAAAAGTGCAGGTCGTCGAGCTCGTTTTCGAGAAAAAAAAAACAAAATTCTCAAAATTCGACAAAAAAATAAAACGATCAGTGGACCGTGTAGAGAATATAAAACTGCATAAGAATCGTATAGACGAAAATTGGCGTTCACGTGCTCGTTTTTGTGGAAAAAATTAAAAAAGCTCTCAAACTTCGAGATAAAAAAAAAAAAAACCGTCTACCAGGTAGCCAACGGTAAACGGTACAAGTATCGTACGGGCGAAAACGAGCGTTACCGTGCTCGTTTTCGAGTTATTGACGAAAAACAGCCTGGAGCGATCGGTCCGGCGGTCGACGCGCGAAAGTTTCTAAGTCCGCTCTGCTCCGAAACACCGCTCCGGCGTCAAAAATCGTCGTAGGACAAAAAATCGCCACCCTATCTTGCAGGAAAAAATCCGGGGAACACGATGGCGTCGTCAAAAGTGCAGGTCGTCGAGCTAGTTTTCGAGAAAAAAAAAAAAAAATTCTCAAAACTCGACAAAAAAATAAAACGATCAGTGGACCGTGTAGAGAATCTAAAACTGCATAAGAATCGTATAGACCAAAATTGGCGTTCACGTGCTCGTTTTTGAGAAAAAAGTTAAAAAAGCTCTCAAAATTCGAGATAAAAAAAAAAAAAACCATCTACCAGGTAGCCAACGGTAAACGGTACAAGTATCGTACGGGCGAAAACGAGCGTTACCGTGCTCGTTTTCGAGTTATTGACGAAAAACAGCCTGGAGCGATCGGTCCGGCGGTCGACGCGCGAAAGTTTCTAAGTCCGCTCTGCTCCGAAACACCGCTCCGGCGTCAAAAATCGTCGTAGGACAAAAAATAGACACGCTATCTTGCAGGAAAAAATCCGGGGAACACGATGGCGTCGTCAAAAGTGCAGGTCGTCGAGCTCGTTTTCGAGAAAAAAAAAAAAAAATTCTCAAAATTCGACAAAAAAATAAAACGATCAGTGGACCGTGTAGAGAATATAAAACTGCATAAGAATCGTATAGACGAAAATTGGCGTTCACGTGCTCGTTTTTGTGGAAAAAATTAAAAAAGCTCTCAAACTTCGAGATAAAAAAAAAAAAAACCGTCTACCAGGTAGCCAACGGTAAACGGTACAAGTATCGTACGGGCGAAAACGAGCGTTACCGTGCTCGTTTTCGAGTTATTGACGAAAAACAGCCTGGAGCGATCGGTCCGGCGGTCGACGCGCGAAAGTTTCTAAGTCCGCTCTGCTCCGAATCATCGCTCCGGCGTCAAAAATCGTCGTAGGACAAAAAATCGCCACCCTATCTTGCAGGAAAAAATCCGGGGAACACGATGGCGTCGTCAAAAGTGCAGGTCGTCGAGCTCGTTTTCGAGAAAAAAAAAAAAAAATTCTCAAAATTCGACAAAAAAATAAAACGATCAGTGGACCGTGTAGAGAATATAAAACTGCATAAGAATCGTATAGACGAAAATTGGCGTTCACGTGCTCGTTTTTGTGGAAAAAATTAAAAAAGCTCTCAAACTTCGAGATAAAAAAAAAAAAAACCGTCTACCAGGTAGCCAACGGTAAACGGTACAAGTATCGTACGGGCGAAAACGAGCGTTACCGTGCTCGTTTTCGAGTTATTGACGAAAAACAGCCTGGAGCGATCGGTCCGGCGGTCGACGCGCGAAAGTTTCTAAGTCCGCTCTGCTCCGAATCATCGCTCCGGCGTCAAAAATCGTCGTAGGACAAAAAATCGCCACCCTATCTTGCAGGAAAAAATCCGGGGAACACGATGGCGTCGTCAAAAGTGCAGGTCGTCGAGCTCGTTTTCGAGAAAAAAAAAAAAAAATTCTCAAAATTCGACAAAAAAATAAAACGATCAGTGGACCGTGTAGAGAATCTAAAACTGCATAAGAATCGTATAGACCAAAATTGGCGTTCACGTGCTCGTTTTTGAGAAAAAAGTTAAAAAAGCTCTCAAAATTCGAGATAAAAAAAAAAAAAACCATCTACCAGGTAGCCAACGGTAAACGGTACAAGTATCGTACGGGCGAAAACGAGCGTTACCGTGCTCGTTTTCGAGTTATTGACGAAAAACAGCCTGGAGCGATCGGTCCGGCGGTCGACGCGCGAAAGTTTCTAAGTCCGCTCTGCTCCGAAACACCGCTCCGGCGTCAAAAATCGTCGTAGGACAAAAAATAGACACGCTATCTTGCAGGAAAAAATCCGGGGAACACGATGGCGTCGTCAAAAGTGCAGGTCGTCGAGCTCGTTTTCGAGAAAAAAAAAAAAAAATTCTCAAAATTCGACAAAAAAATAAAACGATCAGTGGACCGTGTAGAGAATATAAAACTGCATAAGAATCGTATAGACGAAAATTGGCGTTCACGTGCTCGTTTTTGTGGAAAAAATTAAAAAAGCTCTCAAAATTCGAGATAAAAAAAAAAAAAACCATCTACCAGGTAGCCATCGGTAAACGGTACAAGTATCGTACGGGCGAAAACGAGCGTTACCGTGCTCGTTTTCGAGTTATTGACGAAAAACAGCCTGGAGCGATCGGTCCGGCGGTCGACGCGCGAAAGTTTCTAAGTCCGCTCTGCTCCGAAACACCGCTCCGGCGTCAAAAATCGTCGTAGGACAAAAAATAGACACGCTATCTTGCAGGAAAAAATCCGGGGAACACGATGGCGTCGTCAAAAGTGCAGGTCGTCGAGCTCGTTTTCGAGAAAAAAAAAAAAAAATTCTCAAAATTCGACAAAAAAATAAAACGATCAGTGGACCGTGTAGAGAATCTAAAACTGCATAAGAATCGTATAGACGAAAATTGGCCTTAACGTGCTGGTTTTCGAGTTATTGACGATAAGCCGGTATATATATGTCCGAGATAAAAAAAAAGATAGGGACAGTGGGAATCTCCTATACTATCACGGGCGTGTATTCTCCTACTAGTTTGATGGTTGCTGTTGCATAAACCACCGACTGTTTGGCCCGCCGTTTAACCGCGCAGTTTAAAATTGCAACACAATGTTGGTGTCGCTCCGGATCGAAAAAATGGAAAAACGACATACTTTACGCATAGGGGCGGCTGATCTTAACATATTTTGTCAATGTCATCTTCCCAGTGACCCTAGGAAGGAGTTTGCCGTTGCACGTTTTCCTATTAAAAAGTAATTAGTGTACAAAAATTTTCGTGAAGCAAAAAACAAGAATATGAAAGTACGTTCCATGAGCATTACGGTGAATAAAACAGAAATTAAAAATTCCCGAGGGGTTGAACAGCATCATATTGAATTCGTTTTGCTGACTGGGGTCTGCGCCCCCCAGACCCCCGCTACACTAGCCCAGACCAAACCCACTTTGTAATAGTGGTATCATATTAAATTGAACAGCATCGTACTTAATTCGTTTTGCTGAATGGGGGGCTGCGCCCCCCAAACCCCCGCTACACTAGCCCAGACCTAACCCATTTTGTAATAGCGGTATCAAATTAAATTGAACAGCATCGTACTAAATTCGTTTTGCTGACTGGGGGGCTGCGCCCCCCAGACCCCCGCAACACTAGCCCGGACCTAACCCACTTTGTAATAGCGGTATCATATTAAATTGAACAGCATCGTACTAAATTCGTTTTGCTGAATGGGGGGCTGCGCCCCCCAAACCCCCGCTACACTAGCCCAGACCTAACCCATTTTGTAATAGCGGTATCAAATTAAATTGAACAGCATCATATTGAATTCGTTTTGCTGACTGGGGTCTGCGCCCCCCAGACCCCCGCTACAATAGCCCAGACCTAACCCACTTTGTAATAGTGGTATCATATTAAATTGAACAGCATCGTACTTAATTCGTTTTGCTGAATGGGGGGCTGCGCCCCCCAAACCCCCGCTACACTAGCCCAGACCTAACCCATTTTGTAATAGCGGTATCAAATTAAATTGAACAGCATCGTACTAAATTCGTTTTGCTGACAGGGGTCTGCGCCCCCCAGACCCCCGCTACACTAGCCCAGACCTAACCCCCTTTGTAATAGCGGTATCATATTAAATTGAACAGCATCATATTGAATTCGTTTTGCTGACTGGGGTCTGCGCGCCCCAGACCCCCGCAACACTAGCCCGGACCTAACCCACTTTGTAATAGCGGTATCACATTAAATTGAACAGCATCGTACTAAATTCGTTTTGCTGAATGGGGGGCTGCGCCCCCCAAACCCCCGCTACACTAGCCCAGACCTAACCCATTTTGTAATAGCGGTATCAAACTAAATTGAACAGCATCATATTGAATTCGTTTTGCTGACTGGGGTCTGCGCCCCCCCGACCCCCGCTACAATAGCCCAGACCTAACCCACTTTGTAATAGTGGTATCATATTAAATTGAACAGCATCGTACTTAATTCGTTTTGCTGAATGGGGGGCTGCGCCCCCCAAACCCCCGCTACACTAGCCCAGACCTAACCCATTTTGTAATAGCGGTATCAAATTAAATTGAACAGCATCGTACTAAATTCGTTTTGCTGACAGGGGTCTGCGCCCCCCAGACCCCCGCTACACTAGCCCAGACCTAACCCCCTTTGTAATAGCGGTATCATATTAAATTGAACAGCATCATATTGAATTCGTTTTGCTGACTGGGGTCTGCGCGCCCCAGACCCCCGCAACACTAGCCCGGACCTAACCCACTTTGTAATAGCGGTATCATATTAATTTGAACAGCATCGTACTAAATTCGTTTTGCTGAATGGGGGGCTGCGCCCCCCAAACCCCCGCTACACTAGCCCAGACCTAACCCATTTTGTAATAGCGGTATCAAATTAAATTGAACAGCATCATATTGAATTCGTTTTGCTGACTGGGGTCTGCGCCCCCCAGACCCCCGCTATACTAGCCCAGACCTAACCCACTTTGTAATAGTGGTATCATATTAAATTGAACAGCATCGTACATAATTCGTTTTGCTGAATGGGGGGCTGCGCCCCCCAAACCCCCGCTACACTAGCCCAGACCTAACCCATTTTGTAATAGCTGTATCAAATTAAATTGAACAGCATCATATTGAATTCGTTTTGCTGACAGGGGTCTGCGCCCCCCAGACCCCCGCTACACTAGCCCAGACCTAACCCACTTTGTAATAGTGGTATCATATTAAATTGAACAGCATCGTACATAATTCGTTTTGCTGAATGGGGGGCTGCGCCCCCCAAACCCCCGCTACACTAGCCCAGACCTAACCCATTTTGTAATAGCGGTATCAAATTAAATTGAACAGCATCATATTGAATTCGTTTTGCTGACTGGGGTCTGCGCCCCCCAAACCCCCGCTACACTAGCCCAGACCTAACCCATTTTGTAATAGCGGTATCAAATTAAATTGAACAGCATCATATTGAATTCGTTTTGCTGACTGGGGTCTGCGCCCCCCAAACCCCCGCTACACCAGCCCAGACCTAACCCATTTTGTAATAGCGGTATCAAATTAAATTGAGCAGCATCATATTGAATTCGTTTTGCTGACAGGGGTCTGCGCCCCCCAGACCCCCGCTACACTAGCCCAGACCTAACCCCCTTTGTAATAGCGGTATCATATTAAATTGAACAGCATCATATTGAATTCGTTTTGCTGACTGGGGTCTGCGCGCCCCAAACCCCCGCAACACTGGCCCAGACCTAGCCCATTTTGTAATGACTGTATTGGAACTGCGTTAGGGCTAGTTTAGAATTGGTTAGGTGAAGTAATGCGGAGAGCAGTTTCGCCTGCGTCCCGGGATGCTTGTTGGCATGAGTGGTGTCTGAATGAGTAAAGACGGATGAGACACTTGTGGGGTATGGTGAGTCAGATTCCCAAACTACCCATATATTCTTCTGAGGCATGGGTGCCTATCCAAGGATCTCCTTCGGTATCTAAAACAGAAATAAAAAAAAAAAAAAAAAAAAAAAAAAAAAAATGAATATGGACTGTGTTAGGACTGAATTGGATAAGGTCTGGGTTACGTCTCGGTTAGGTCTGAGTTAGGACTGGTTTAAGACTGGGTTAGGACTGGGTTAGGACTGGGTTAGGACTGGGTTAGGTCTGGGTTAGGACTGGGTTAGGTCTGGGTTAGGTCTGGGTTAGGACTGGGTTAGGTCTGGGTTAGGACTGGGTTAGGACTGGGTTAGGTCTGGGTTAGGTCTGGGTTAGGTCTGGGTTAGGACTGGGTTAGGACTGGGTTACGACTGGGTTAGGTCTGGGTTACGACTGGGTTAGGTCTGGGTTACGACTGGGTTAGGTCTGGGTTACGACTGGGTTAGGTCTGGGTTACGACTGGGTTAGGATTGGGTTAGGTCTGGTTTAGGACTGGGTTAGGTCTAGGTTAGGACTGGGTTAGGTCTGGGTTAGGTCTGGGTTAGGACTGGGTTAGGTCTGGGTTAGGACTGGGTTAGTACTGGGTTAGGACTGGGTTAGGTCTGGGTTAGGTCTGGGTTATTTCTGGGTTAGGTCTGGGTTAGGTCTGGGTTAGGTCTGGGTTAGGGCTGGGTTAGGTCTGGGTTAGGTCTGGGTCAGGTCTGGGGTATTTCTGGGTTAGGACTGGGTTAGGTCTGGGTTAGGTCTGGGTTATTTCTGGGTTAGGTCTGGGTTAGGTCTGGGTTAGGTCTGGGTTAGGTCTGGGTTAGGACTGGGTTAGGTCTGGGTTAGGACTGGGTTAGGTCTGGGTTAGGTCTGGGTTAGGTCTGGGTTAGGTCTGGGTTATTTCTGGGTTAGGTCTGGGTTAGGTCTGGGTTAGGTCTGGGTTAGGGCTGGGTTAGGTCTGGGTTAGGTCTGGGTCAGGTCTGGGGTATTTCTGGGTTAGGACTGGGTTAGGTCTGGGTTAGGACTGGGTTAGGTCTGGGTTAGGACTGGGTTAGGACTGGGTTAGGTCTGGGTTAGGTCTGGGTTAGGTTTGGGTTAGGACTGGGTAGGTTCTGGGTTAGGACTTGGTTAGGACTGGGTTAGGACTGTGTTAGGACTGGGTTAGGTCTGGGTTAGGTCTGGGTTAGGACTGGGTTAGGTCTGGGTTAGGACTGGGTTAGGACTGGGTTAGGTCTGGGTTAGGTCTGGGTTAGGACTGGGTTAGGTCTGGGTTAGGACTGGGTTAGGTCTGGGTTAGTACTGGATTTGGTTAGGTCTGGGTTAGGTCTGGGTTAGGTCTGGGTTAGGACTGGGTTAGGACTGGGTTAGGTCTGGGTTAGGACTGGGTTAGGACTGGGTTAGGACTGGGTTAGGTCTGGGTTAGGTCTGGGTTATTTCTGGGTTAGGTCTGGGTTAGGTCTGGGTTAGGTCTGGGTTAGGTCTGGGTTAGGTCTGGGTTAGGACTGGGTTAGGACTGGGTTAGGTCTGGGTTAGGTCTGGGTTAGGACTGGGTTAGGTCTGGGTTAGGACTGGGTTAGGTCTGGGTTAGGTCTGGGTTCGGTCTGGGTTAGGACTGGGTTAGGTCTGGGTTAGGTCTGGGTTAGGTCTGGGTTAGGTCTGGGTTAGGACTGGGTTAGGACTGGGTTAGGACTGGGTTAGGTCTGGGTTAGGTCTGGGTTATTTCTGGGTTAGGACTGGGTTAGGACTGGGTTAGGACTGGGTTAGGTCTGGGTTAGGTCTGGGTTAGGTCTGAGTTAGGTCTGGGTTAGGACTGGGTTAGGACTGGGTTAGGTCTGGGTTAGGTCTGGGTTAGGACTGGGTTAGGACTGGGTTAGGTCTGGGTTAGGTCTGGGTTAGGACTGGGTTAGGTCTGGGTTAGGACTGGGTTAGGTCTGGGTTAGTACTGGATTTGGTTAGGTCTGGGTTAGGTCTGGGTTAGGTCTGGGTTAGGTCTGGGTTAGGACTGGGTTAGGTCTGGGTTAGGACTGGGTTAGGTCTGGGTTAGTACTGGATTTGGTTAGGTCTGGGTTAGGTCTGGGTTAGGTCTGGGTTAGGACTGGGTTAGGACTGGGTTAGGTCTGGGTTAGGACTGGGTTAGGACTGGGTTAGGACTGGGTTAGGTCTGGGTTAGGTCTGGGTTAGGACTGGGTTAGGTCTGGGTTAGGTCTGGGTTCGGTCTGGGTTAGGTCTGGGTTAGGTCTGGGTTAGGACTGGGTTAGGACTGGGTTAGGTCTGGGTTAGGTCTGGGTTAGGACTGGGTTAGGTCTGGGTTAGGACTGGGTTAGGTCTGGGTTAGTACTGGATTTGGTTAGGTCTGGGTTAGGTCTGGGTTAGGGCTGGGTTAGGTCTGGGTTCGGTCTGGGTTAGGTTTGGGTTAGGTCTGGGTTAGGACTGGGTTAGGACTGGGTTAGGTCTGGGTTAGGACTGGGTTAGGACTGGGTTAGGTCTGGGTTAGGACTGGGTTAGGACTGGGTTAGGTCTGGGTTAGGACTGGGTTAGGACTGGGTTAGGTCTGGGTTAGGTCTGGGTTAGGACTGGGTTAGGTCTGGGTTAGGTCTGGGTTCGGTCTGGGTTAGGTCTGGGTTAGGTCTGGGTTAGGACTGGGTTAGGACTGGGTTAGGTCTGGGTTAGGACTGGGTTAGGACTGGGTTAGGTCTGGGTTAGGACTGGGTTAGGACTGGGTTAGGTCTGGGTTAGGACTGGGTTAGGACTGGGTTAGGTCTGGGTTAGGTCTGGGTTAGGACTGGGTTAGGTCTGGGTTAGGACTGGGTTAGGTCTGGGTTAGTACTGGATTTGGTTAGGTCTGGGTTAGGTCTGGGTTAGGTCTGGGTTAGGACTGGGTTAGGACTGGGTTAGGTCTGGGTTAGGACTGGGTTAGGACTGGGTTAGGTCTGGGTTAGGACTGGGTTAGGACTGGGTTAGGACTGGGTTAGGTCTGGGTTAGGTCTGGGTTATTTCTGGGTTAGGTCTGGGTTAGGTCTGGGTTAGGTCTGGGTTAGGTCTGGGTTAGGTCTGGGTTAGGACTGGGTTAGGACTGGGTTAGGTCTGGGTTAGGTCTGGGTTAGGACTGGGTTAGGTCTGGGTTAGGACTGGGTTAGGTCTGGGTTAGGTCTGGGTTCGGTCTGTGTTAGGACTGGGTTAGGTCTGGGTTAGGTCTGGGTTAGGTCTGGGTTAGGTCTGGGTTAGGTCTGGGTTAGGTCTGGGTTAGGACTGGGTTAGGACTGGGTTAGGTCTGGGTTAGGTCTGGGTTAGGACTGGGTTAGGTCTGGGTTAGTACTGGATTTGGTTAGGTCTGGGTTAGGTCTGGGTTAGGTCTGGGTTAGTACTGGATTTGGTTAGGTCTGGGTTAGGTCTGGGTTAGGGCTGGGTTAGGTCTGGGTTCGGTCTGGGTTAGGTTTGGGTTAGGTCTGGGTTAGGACTGGGTTAGGACTGGGTTAGGTCTGGGTTAGGACTGGGTTAGGACTGGGTTAGGTCTGGGTTAGGACTGGGTTAGGACTGGGTTAGGTCTGGGTTAGGACTGGGTTAGGACTGGGTTAGGTCTGGGTTAGGTCTGGGTTAGGACTGGGTTAGGTCTGGGTTAGGTCTGGGTTCGGTCTGGGTTAGGTCTGGGTTAGGTCTGGGTTAGGACTGGGTTAGGACTGGGTTAGGTCTGGGTTA
>NW_027488401.1:70000-72500 GCF_051014445.1 Colletes latitarsis
CAGCCAGGCGTGGTCCAGGAATTTTATCCGTGGACCGCAATGTGCGTTCGAAATGTCGATGTTCATGTGTCCTGCAGTTCACACGTTGACGCGCAATTAGCTGCGTTCTTCATCGACCCACGAGCCAAGTGATCCACCGTTCAGGGTAATCATATACAATTTACAATTTTTTTCTTTGTATTTAAAAATGCTCCTTGTTCTTTGCTTTAAAAATATTCGATGTTCGCACCTCCGACCAGCGTATCGACGGAGGATTGAACGCGCCATATCGACGACAAAAGTTTCTTTTTGTTTCCTGAATGACGGAAAACCATCGTTCGACGGCCGGGCGTACAGTACATTCAAAAGCCTTTGCGCGTGGCTGCGACCAAACGGGTATAATACACCCGTATATTCTTGGTTCCGAACAGTAACTTCACGCGCAATCGGGCGAACGCACGCGGCAGCGCCCATCGGTTGCTCGATGAAATCGATGCGATAAACTACAGCCTTCTCGGCTGGTCGTCGTTAGTCGCGCGAGCAACGGATGGCCGCACAATCGACGCGTCGTCGTTTGCGATTATTCGCCTCACGTTAGCCATGAGTATGTATATTATTCATTTACGAACGAACGCGGCAGCGTCCATCGGTTGCTCGATGAAATCGATGCGATAAACTACAGCCGTCTCGGCTGGTCGTCGTTAGTCGCGCGAGCAACGATGGCCGCAAAATCGACGCGTCGTCGTTTGCGATTATTCGCCTCAAGTTAGCCATGAGTATGTATAACATTCATTTACGAACGAACGCGGCAGCGTCCATCGGTTGCTCGATGAAATCGATGCGATAAACTACAGCCGTTTCGGCTGGTCGTCGTTAGTCGCGCGAGCAACGATGGCCGCAAAATCGACGCGTCGTCGTTTGCGATTATTCGCCTCAAGTTAGCCATGAGTATGTATATTATTCATTTACGAACGAACGCGGCAGCGTCCATCGGTTGCTCGATGAAATCGATGCGATAAACTACAGCCGTTTCGGCTGGTCGTCGTTAGTCGCGCGAGCAACGATGGCCGCAAAATCGACGCGTCGTCGTTTGCGATTATTCGCCTCAAGTTAGCCATGAGTATGTATATTATTCATTTACGAACGAACGCGGCAGCGTCCATCGGTTGCTCGATGAAATCGATGCGATAAACTACAGCCGTTTCGGCTGGTCGTCGTTAGTCGCGCGAGCAACGATGGCCGCAAAATCGACGCGTCGTCGTTTGCGATTATTCGCCTCAAGTTAGCCATGAGTATGTATATTATTCATTTACGAACGAACGCGGCAGCGTCCACCGGTTGCTCGATGAAATCGATGCGATAAACTACAGCCGTCTCGGCTGGTCGTCGTTAGTCGCGCGAGCAACGATGGCCGCAAAATCGACGCGTCGTCGTTTGCGATTATTCGCCTCTGGCTATCCGTGAGTATGTATAATATTCATATACGAACGAACGCGGCAGCGCCCATCGGTTGCTCGATGAAATCGATGCGATAAACTACAGCCTTCTCGGCTGGTCGTCGTTAGTCGCGCGAGCAACGATGGCCGCAAAATCGACGCGTCGTCGTTTGCGATCATTCGCCTCAGGCTATCCGTGAGTATGTATAATATTCATTTACGAACGAACGCGGCAGCGTCCATCGGTTGCTCGATGAAATCGATGCGATAAACTACAGCCGTTTCGGCTGGTCGTCGTTAGTCGCGCGAGCAACGATGGCCGCAAAATCGACGCGTCGTCGTTTGCGATCATTCGCCTCAGGCTATCCGTGAGTATGTATAACATTCATTTACGAACGAACGCGGCAGCGTCCATCGGTTGCTCGATGAAATCGATGCGATAAACTACAGCCGTCTCGGCTGATCGTCGTTAGTCGCGCGAGCAACGATGGCCGCACAATCGACGCGTCGTCGTTTGCGATTATTCGCCTCAGGCTATCCGTGAGTATGTATAACATTCATTTACGAACGAACGCGGCAGCGTCCATCGGTTGCTCGATGAAATCGATGCGATAAACTACAGCCGTCTCGGCTGATCGTCGTTAGTCGCGCGAGCAACGATGGCCGCACAATCGACGCGTCGTCGTTTGCGATTATTCGCCTCAGGCTATCCGTGAGTATGTATAACATTCATTTACGAACGAACGCGGCAGCGTCCATCGGTTGCTCGATGAAATCGATGCGATAAACTACAGCCGTCTCGGCTGATCGTCGTTAGTCGCGCGAGCAACGATGGCCGCACAATCGACGCGTCGTCGTTTGCGATTATTCGCCTCAGGCTATCCGTGAGTATGTATAACATTCATTTACGAACGAACGCGGCAGCGTCCATCGGTTGCTCGATGAAATCGATGCGATAAACTACAGCCTTCTCGGCTGGTCGTCGTTAGTCGCGCGAGCAACGATGGCCGCACAATCGACGCGTTGTCGTTCGTTTGCGATTCGCTTCAGGCTACCCGTAAGGATGTATATTATTTTATTACTTC
>NW_027488401.1:75000-95000 GCF_051014445.1 Colletes latitarsis
TTACCACAGTTATCCAAGTAAATGTGGGTACGATCAAAGGAACCATAACTGATTTAATGAGCCATTCGCGGTTTCACCTTAATACGGCGTGTACTGAGACATGCATGGCTTAATCTTTGAGACAAGCATATGACTACTGGCAGGATCAACCAGGGAACTTGAGTAAAGTTCTTTTGTAATATTCTCTCAATTTTATTCTTCGTCGCCGACTCTGAAGGAGAACGGACGACGACACATAAAAAACTCCTTCTTTCAACATCAAATTTTAGTCTTTCGTTCGAAAGACTTGAGAGCCACCTCTTCCTCTCTTGTGTTATAATATTATATATGTATAGAGAGGGTACCACCAAAAACCCTCTCCTTCGTTTAGTTTCTTTCACTTTTCCGAGAGCTCCCCAAACTCTCGTTTATTTAATTTAATTTCATTTTTCGAGAGAGCGACCACCAACTAACTCTCTTATATTTGCTTTTTCTCGACAGAGCCACCACCAACTAACTCTCTTATATTTGCTTTTTCTCGACAGAGTCACCACCAACTCTCTCTCGTTTATATTTGCTTTTTCTCGACAGAGAAACCACCAACTCTCTCGTTTATATTTGCTTTTTCTCGACAGAGTCACCACCAAACTCTCTCGTTTCGTATTTTACTTCACAACAGAACATTATTGTATAATGGTATCCCACAACGACAAAGTACGTAGAGCTGCGCTCATGCTGAACATCTCGGGCACTTATTCACGCTGGGCATCGATCGTGGAAGCACGTATTGCCAGGCCCGAAGACTAAGCATTCATGCTGGACAAAAACGAGAAAGCGCGTATGTGCTGGTCGAGAAAGCACGTATTCGGCGCCGTACTGTTATGTCGAGGTCAGACACCTGTATTTCATTCTTTGCTCACTTTCCAGAGTACGAACCGTAGTTCCATACAATTTTTGCCTTTTAAGCTACGCTCCGTAGAGTGTAGTGCCAGTTTATGGTTTTCACAAAATTTTCAATCGCTCGGACTGAAGAGTTGATGCTCGGATAGTACGAGTATACATATTTTAAACGTATACAAGTCACCAACGTCACTCGAGACGCTTATACCACTTCAAGAGCCATTCGGTCAAAGACACCGACTCGTGGCAATGCAGTGTGGAGAAAGTCTGGAACGAGCACGATACAGAACAGTCAGGATGAAATCCCGAGGAGCGACGACTGCTTCTCAACCGAGGTCGAAGAATAGCCGTACGCTCGACGCTGCCCCGACCGACTCGACCGGACCGTCGCTTCTCTTATAGGTACCGAGGCGCCCGCCGGAACGCCGGCGACGCACGGGCTTACGCACGGCCGCTTATGGGGGGAACCGCGCGACCCAACCGCCCGCCCGAACGGCCTGTTATAACTTAGAGCGAAAACCAACACCTGTAATTTCCTTAATAATTGAGCTAGGGCAAAAAAAAAAAACGCTATCTTGTAGGAAAAAAGCAGGGGAACACGATGCCGTCGTTAAAAATATAGATTGCCGTGCTCGTTTTCGAGAAAAAAATGAAAAAATGGTCAAAATCGTCGCAGGACAAAAACTCGACACGCTATCTTGTAGGCAAAAATTAGACGAATTCAAAACCGTAGTTAAAAATATCGGTCGTCGCGCTAGTTTTCGAGAAAAAAACAAAAACGTTCAAAAAATTCGAGATAAAAAAAAAAAAACCAGCCTACCAGATAGAAAAAATTACACTGAACAAATATCATATAGGTCAAAATATGTGTTAGCGTACTAGTTTTCGAGATATAGACGAAAAACCGTCGCCGCCGATCGGTACGTCGGTCGATGCGAAAGCACCGCGCGACCGAGCGCCCGCCTAAAAGACCAGTTCGAACATACCGAAAAATCAAGAAACCGTAACTTCCTTAATAATTGAGCTAGGACAAAAAATAGACACGCTATCTTGCAGGAAAAAATCCGGGGAACACGATGGCGTCGTCAAAAGTGCAGGTCGTCGAGCTCGTTTTCGAGAAAAAAAAAAAAAAATTCTCAAAATTCGACAAAAAAATAAAACGATCAGTGGACCGTGTAGAGAATATAAAACTGCATAAGAATCGTATAGACGAAAATTGGCGTTCACGTGCTCGTTTTTGTGGAAAAAATTAAAAAAGCTCTCAAACTTCGAGATAAAAAAAAAAAAAACCGTCTACCAGGTAGCCAACGGTAAACGGTACAAGTATCGTACGGGCGAAAACGAGCGTTACCGTGCTCGTTTTCGAGTTATTGACGAAAAACAGCCTGGAGCGATCGGTCCGGCGGTCGACGCGCGAAAGTTTCTAAGTCCGCTCTGCTCCGAATCATCGCTCCGGCGTCAAAAATCGTCGTAGGACAAAAAATCGCCACCCTATCTTGCAGGAAAAAATCCGGGGAACACGATGGCGTCGTCAAAAGTGCAGGTCGTCGAGCTCGTTTTCGAGAAAAAAAAAAAAAAATTCTCAAAATTCGACAAAAAAATAAAACGATCAGTGGACCGTGTAGAGAATCTAAAACTGCATAAGAATCGTATAGACCAAAATTGGCGTTCACGTGCTCGTTTTTGAGAAAAAAGTTAAAAAAGCTCTCAAAATTCGAGATAAAAAAAAAAAAAACCATCTACCAGGTAGCCAACGGTAAACGGTACAAGTATCGTACGGGCGAAAACGAGCGTTACCGTGCTCGTTTTCGAGTTATTGACGAAAAACAGCCTGGAGCGATCGGTCCGGCGGTCGACGCGCGAAAGTTTCTAAGTCCGCTCTGCTCCGAAACACCGCTCCGGCGTCAAAAATCGTCGTAGGACAAAAAATAGACACGCTATCTTGCAGGAAAAAATCCGGGGAACACGATGGCGTCGTCAAAAGTGCAGGTCGTCGAGCTCGTTTTCGAGAAAAAAAAAAAAAAATTCTCAAAATTCGACAAAAAAATAAAACGATCAGTGGACCGTGTAGAGAATATAAAACTGCATAAGAATCGTATAGACGAAAATTGGCGTTCACGTGCTCGTTTTTGTGGAAAAAATTAAAAAAGCTCTCAAACTTCGAGATAAAAAAAAAAAAAACCGTCTACCAGGTAGCCAACGGTAAACGGTACAAGTATCGTACGGGCGAAAACGAGCGTTACCGTGCTCGTTTTCGAGTTATTGACGAAAAACAGCCTGGAGCGATCGGTCCGGCGGTCGACGCGCGAAAGTTTCTAAGTCCGCTCTGCTCCGAATCATCGCTCCGGCGTCAAAAATCGTCGTAGGACAAAAAATCGCCACCCTATCTTGCAGGAAAAAATCCGGGGAACACGATGGCGTCGTCAAAAGTGCAGGTCGTCGAGCTCGTTTTCGAGAAAAAAAAAAAAAAATTCTCAAAATTCGACAAAAAAATAAAACGATCAGTGGACCGTGTAGAGAATATAAAACTGCATAAGAATCGTATAGACCAAAATTGGCGTTCACGTGCTCGTTTTTGAGAAAAAAGTTAAAAAAGCTCTCAAAATTCGAGATAAAAAAAAAAAAAACCATCTACCAGGTAGCCAACGGTAAACGGTACAAGTATCGTACGGGCGAAAACGAGCGTTACCGTGCTCGTTTTCGAGTTATTGACGAAAAACAGCCTGGAGCGATCGGTCCGGCGGTCGACGCGCGAAAGTTTCTAAGTCCGCTCTGCTCCGAAACACCGCTCCGGCGTCAAAAATCGTCGTAGGACAAAAAATAGACACGCTATCTTGCAGGAAAAAATCCGGGGAACACGATGGCGTCGTCAAAAGTGCAGGTCGTCGAGCTCGTTTTCGAGAAAAAAAAAAAAAAATTCTCAAAATTCGACAAAAAAATAAAACGATCAGTGGACCGTGTAGAGAATATAAAACTGCATAAGAATCGTATAGACCAAAATTGGCGTTCACGTGCTCGTTTTTGAGAAAAAAGTTAAAAAAGCTCTCAAAATTCGAGATAAAAAAAAAAAAAACCATCTACCAGGTAGCCAACGGTAAACGGTACAAGTATCGTACGGGCGAAAACGAGCGTTACCGTGCTCGTTTTCGAGTTATTGACGAAAAACAGCCTGGAGCGATCGGTCCGGCGGTCGACGCGCGAAAGTTTCTAAGTCCGCTCTGCTCCGAAACACCGCTCCGGCGTCAAAAATCGTCGTAGGACAAAAAATAGACACGCTATCTTGCAGGAAAAAATCCGGGGAACACGATGGCGTCGTCAAAAGTGCAGGTCGTCGAGCTCGTTTTCGAGAAAAAAAAAAAAAAATTCTCAAAATTCGACAAAAAAATAAAACGATCAGTGGACCGTGTAGAGAATATAAAACTGCATAAGAATCGTATAGACGAAAATTGGCGTTCACGTGCTCGTTTTTGTGGAAAAAATTAAAAAAGCTCTCAAACTTCGAGATAAAAAAAAAAAAAACCGTCTACCAGGTAGCCAACGGTAAACGGTACAAGTATCGTACGGGCGAAAACGAGCGTTACCGTGCTCGTTTTCGAGTTATTGACGAAAAACAGCCTGGAGCGATCGGTCCGGCGGTCGACGCGCGAAAGTTTCTAAGTCCGCTCTGCTCCGAATCATCGCTCCGGCGTCAAAAATCGTCGTAGGACAAAAAATCGCCACCCTATCTTGCAGGAAAAAATCCGGGGAACACGATGGCGTCGTCAAAAGTGCAGGTCGTCGAGCTAGTTTTCGAGAAAAAAAAAAAAAAATTCTCAAAACTCGACAAAAAAATAAAACGATCAGTGGACCGTGTAGAGAATCTAAAACTGCATAAGAATCGTATAGACCAAAATTGGCGTTCACGTGCTCGTTTTTGAGAAAAAAGTTAAAAAAGCTCTCAAAATTCGAGATAAAAAAAAAAAAAACCATCTACCAGGTAGCCAACGGTAAACGGTACAAGTATCGTACGGGCGAAAACGAGCGTTACCGTGCTCGTTTTCGAGTTATTGACGAAAAACAGCCTGGAGCGATCGGTCCGGCGGTCGACGCGCGAAAGTTTCTAAGTCCGCTCTGCTCCGAAACACCGCTCCGGCGTCAAAAATCGTCGTAGGACAAAAAATAGACACGCTATCTTGCAGGAAAAAATCCGGGGAACACGATGGCGTCGTCAAAAGTGCAGGTCGTCGAGCTCGTTTTCGAGAAAAAAAAAAAAAAATTCTCAAAATTCGACAAAAAAATAAAACGATCAGTGGACCGTGTAGAGAATATAAAACTGCATAAGAATCGTATAGACGAAAATTGGCGTTCACGTGCTCGTTTTTGTGGAAAAAATTAAAAAAGCTCTCAAACTTCGAGATAAAAAAAAAAAAAACCGTCTACCAGGTAGCCAACGGTAAACGGTACAAGTATCGTACGGGCGAAAACGAGCGTTACCGTGCTCGTTTTCGAGTTATTGACGAAAAACAGCCTGGAGCGATCGGTCCGGCGGTCGACGCGCGAAAGTTTCTAAGTCCGCTCTGCTCCGAATCATCGCTCCGGCGTCAAAAATCGTCGTAGGACAAAAAATCGCCACCCTATCTTGCAGGAAAAAATCCGGGGAACACGATGGCGTCGTCAAAAGTGCAGGTCGTCGAGCTCGTTTTCGAGAAAAAAAAAAAAAAATTCTCAAAATTCGACAAAAAAATAAAACGATCAGTGGACCGTGTAGAGAATCTAAAACTGCATAAGAATCGTATAGACCAAAATTGGCGTTCACGTGCTCGTTTTTGAGAAAAAAGTTAAAAAAGCTCTCAAAATTCGAGATAAAAAAAAAAAAAACCATCTACCAGGTAGCCAACGGTAAACGGTACAAGTATCGTACGGGCGAAAACGAGCGTTACCGTGCTCGTTTTCGAGTTATTGACGAAAAACAGCCTGGAGCGATCGGTCCGGCGGTCGACGCGCGAAAGTTTCTAAGTCCGCTCTGCTCCGAAACACCGCTCCGGCGTCAAAAATCGTCGTAGGACAAAAAATAGACACGCTATCTTGCAGGAAAAAATCCGGGGAACACGATGGCGTCGTCAAAAGTGCAGGTCGTCGAGCTCGTTTTCGAGAAAAAAAAAACAAAATTCTCAAAATTCGACAAAAAAATAAAACGATCAGTGGACCGTGTAGAGAATATAAAACTGCATAAGAATCGTATAGACGAAAATTGGCGTTCACGTGCTCGTTTTTGTGGAAAAAATTAAAAAAGCTCTCAAACTTCGAGATAAAAAAAAAAAAAACCGTCTACCAGGTAGCCAACGGTAAACGGTACAAGTATCGTACGGGCGAAAACGAGCGTTACCGTGCTCGTTTTCGAGTTATTGACGAAAAACAGCCTGGAGCGATCGGTCCGGCGGTCGACGCGCGAAAGTTTCTAAGTCCGCTCTGCTCCGAAACACCGCTCCGGCGTCAAAAATCGTCGTAGGACAAAAAATCGCCACCCTATCTTGCAGGAAAAAATCCGGGGAACACGATGGCGTCGTCAAAAGTGCAGGTCGTCGAGCTAGTTTTCGAGAAAAAAAAAAAAAAATTCTCAAAACTCGACAAAAAAATAAAACGATCAGTGGACCGTGTAGAGAATCTAAAACTGCATAAGAATCGTATAGACCAAAATTGGCGTTCACGTGCTCGTTTTTGAGAAAAAAGTTAAAAAAGCTCTCAAAATTCGAGATAAAAAAAAAAAAAACCATCTACCAGGTAGCCAACGGTAAACGGTACAAGTATCGTACGGGCGAAAACGAGCGTTACCGTGCTCGTTTTCGAGTTATTGACGAAAAACAGCCTGGAGCGATCGGTCCGGCGGTCGACGCGCGAAAGTTTCTAAGTCCGCTCTGCTCCGAAACACCGCTCCGGCGTCAAAAATCGTCGTAGGACAAAAAATAGACACGCTATCTTGCAGGAAAAAATCCGGGGAACACGATGGCGTCGTCAAAAGTGCAGGTCGTCGAGCTCGTTTTCGAGAAAAAAAAAAAAAAATTCTCAAAATTCGACAAAAAAATAAAACGATCAGTGGACCGTGTAGAGAATATAAAACTGCATAAGAATCGTATAGACGAAAATTGGCGTTCACGTGCTCGTTTTTGTGGAAAAAATTAAAAAAGCTCTCAAACTTCGAGATAAAAAAAAAAAAAACCGTCTACCAGGTAGCCAACGGTAAACGGTACAAGTATCGTACGGGCGAAAACGAGCGTTACCGTGCTCGTTTTCGAGTTATTGACGAAAAACAGCCTGGAGCGATCGGTCCGGCGGTCGACGCGCGAAAGTTTCTAAGTCCGCTCTGCTCCGAATCATCGCTCCGGCGTCAAAAATCGTCGTAGGACAAAAAATCGCCACCCTATCTTGCAGGAAAAAATCCGGGGAACACGATGGCGTCGTCAAAAGTGCAGGTCGTCGAGCTCGTTTTCGAGAAAAAAAAAAAAAAATTCTCAAAATTCGACAAAAAAATAAAACGATCAGTGGACCGTGTAGAGAATATAAAACTGCATAAGAATCGTATAGACCAAAATTGGCGTTCACGTGCTCGTTTTTGAGAAAAAAGTTAAAAAAGCTCTCAAAATTCGAGATAAAAAAAAAAAAAACCATCTACCAGGTAGCCAACGGTAAACGGTACAAGTATCGTACGGGCGAAAACGAGCGTTACCGTGCTCGTTTTCGAGTTATTGACGAAAAACAGCCTGGAGCGATCGGTCCGGCGGTCGACGCGCGAAAGTTTCTAAGTCCGCTCTGCTCCGAAACACCGCTCCGGCGTCAAAAATCGTCGTAGGACAAAAAATAGACACGCTATCTTGCAGGAAAAAATCCGGGGAACACGATGGCGTCGTCAAAAGTGCAGGTCGTCGAGCTAGTTTTCGAGAAAAAAAAAAAAAAATTCTCAAAACTCGACAAAAAAATAAAACGATCAGTGGACCGTGTAGAGAATCTAAAACTGCATAAGAATCGTATAGACCAAAATTGGCGTTCACGTGCTCGTTTTTGAGAAAAAAGTTAAAAAAGCTCTCAAAATTCGAGATAAAAAAAAAAAAACCATCTACCAGGTAGCCAACGGTAAACGGTACAAGTATCGTACGGGCGAAAACGAGCGTTACCGTGCTCGTTTTCGAGTTATTGACGAAAAACAGCCTGGAGCGATCGGTCCGGCGGTCGACGCGCGAAAGTTTCTAAGTCCGCTTTGCTCCGAAACACCGCTCCGGCGTCAAAAATCGTCGTAGGACAAAAAATAGACACGCTATCTTGCAGGAAAAAATCCGGGGAACACGATGGCGTCGTCAAAAGTGCAGGTCGTCGAGCTCGTTTTCGAGAAAAAAAAAAAAAAATTCTCAAAATTCGACAAAAAAATAAAACGATCAGTGGACCGTGTAGAGAATATAAAACTGCATAAGAATCGTATAGACGAAAATTGGCGTTCACGTGCTCGTTTTTGTGGAAAAAATTAAAAAAGCTCTCAAACTTCGAGATAAAAAAAAAAAAAACCGTCTACCAGGTAGCCAACGGTAAACGGTACAAGTATCGTACGGGCGAAAACGAGCGTTACCGTGCTCGTTTTCGAGTTATTGACGAAAAACAGCCTGGAGCGATCGGTCCGGCGGTCGACGCGCGAAAGTTTCTAAGTCCGCTCTGCTCCGAATCATCGCTCCGGCGTCAAAAATCGTCGTAGGACAAAAAATCGCCACCCTATCTTGCAGGAAAAAATCCGGGGAACACGATGGCGTCGTCAAAAGTGCAGGTCGTCGAGCTCGTTTTCGAGAAAAAAAAAAAAAAATTCTCAAAATTCGACAAAAAAATAAAACGATCAGTGGACCGTGTAGAGAATATAAAACTGCATAAGAATCGTATAGACCAAAATTGGCGTTCACGTGCTCGTTTTTGAGAAAAAAGTTAAAAAAGCTCTCAAAATTCGAGATAAAAAAAAAAAAAACCATCTACCAGGTAGCCAACGGTAAACGGTACAAGTATCGTACGGGCGAAAACGAGCGTTACCGTGCTCGTTTTCGAGTTATTGACGAAAAACAGCCTGGAGCGATCGGTCCGGCGGTCGACGCGCGAAAGTTTCTAAGTCCGCTCTGCTCCGAAACACCGCTCCGGCGTCAAAAATCGTCGTAGGACAAAAAATAGACACGCTATCTTGCAGGAAAAAATCCGGGGAACACGATGGCGTCGTCAAAAGTGCAGGTCGTCGAGCTCGTTTTCGAGAAAAAAAAAACAAAATTCTCAAAATTCGACAAAAAAATAAAACGATCAGTGGACCGTGTAGAGAATATAAAACTGCATAAGAATCGTATAGACGAAAATTGGCGTTCACGTGCTCGTTTTTGTGGAAAAAATTAAAAAAGCTCTCAAACTTCGAGATAAAAAAAAAAAAAACCGTCTACCAGGTAGCCAACGGTAAACGGTACAAGTATCGTACGGGCGAAAACGAGCGTTACCGTGCTCGTTTTCGAGTTATTGACGAAAAACAGCCTGGAGCGATCGGTCCGGCGGTCGACGCGCGAAAGTTTCTAAGTCCGCTCTGCTCCGAAACACCGCTCCGGCGTCAAAAATCGTCGTAGGACAAAAAATCGCCACCCTATCTTGCAGGAAAAAATCCGGGGAACACGATGGCGTCGTCAAAAGTGCAGGTCGTCGAGCTAGTTTTCGAGAAAAAAAAAAAAAAATTCTCAAAACTCGACAAAAAAATAAAACGATCAGTGGACCGTGTAGAGAATCTAAAACTGCATAAGAATCGTATAGACCAAAATTGGCGTTCACGTGCTCGTTTTTGAGAAAAAAGTTAAAAAAGCTCTCAAAATTCGAGATAAAAAAAAAAAAAACCATCTACCAGGTAGCCAACGGTAAACGGTACAAGTATCGTACGGGCGAAAACGAGCGTTACCGTGCTCGTTTTCGAGTTATTGACGAAAAACAGCCTGGAGCGATCGGTCCGGCGGTCGACGCGCGAAAGTTTCTAAGTCCGCTCTGCTCCGAAACACCGCTCCGGCGTCAAAAATCGTCGTAGGACAAAAAATAGACACGCTATCTTGCAGGAAAAAATCCGGGGAACACGATGGCGTCGTCAAAAGTGCAGGTCGTCGAGCTCGTTTTCGAGAAAAAAAAAAAAAAATTCTCAAAATTCGACAAAAAAATAAAACGATCAGTGGACCGTGTAGAGAATATAAAACTGCATAAGAATCGTATAGACGAAAATTGGCGTTCACGTGCTCGTTTTTGTGGAAAAAATTAAAAAAGCTCTCAAACTTCGAGATAAAAAAAAAAAAAACCGTCTACCAGGTAGCCAACGGTAAACGGTACAAGTATCGTACGGGCGAAAACGAGCGTTACCGTGCTCGTTTTCGAGTTATTGACGAAAAACAGCCTGGAGCGATCGGTCCGGCGGTCGACGCGCGAAAGTTTCTAAGTCCGCTCTGCTCCGAATCATCGCTCCGGCGTCAAAAATCGTCGTAGGACAAAAAATCGCCACCCTATCTTGCAGGAAAAAATCCGGGGAACACGATGGCGTCGTCAAAAGTGCAGGTCGTCGAGCTCGTTTTCGAGAAAAAAAAAAAAAAATTCTCAAAATTCGACAAAAAAATAAAACGATCAGTGGACCGTGTAGAGAATATAAAACTGCATAAGAATCGTATAGACCAAAATTGGCGTTCACGTGCTCGTTTTTGAGAAAAAAGTTAAAAAAGCTCTCAAAATTCGAGATAAAAAAAAAAAAAACCATCTACCAGGTAGCCAACGGTAAACGGTACAAGTATCGTACGGGCGAAAACGAGCGTTACCGTGCTCGTTTTCGAGTTATTGACGAAAAACAGCCTGGAGCGATCGGTCCGGCGGTCGACGCGCGAAAGTTTCTAAGTCCGCTCTGCTCCGAAACACCGCTCCGGCGTCAAAAATCGTCGTAGGACAAAAAATAGACACGCTATCTTGCAGGAAAAAATCCGGGGAACACGATGGCGTCGTCAAAAGTGCAGGTCGTCGAGCTCGTTTTCGAGAAAAAAAAAAAAAAATTCTCAAAATTCGACAAAAAAATAAAACGATCAGTGGACCGTGTAGAGAATATAAAACTGCATAAGAATCGTATAGACGAAAATTGGCGTTCACGTGCTCGTTTTTGTGGAAAAAATTAAAAAAGCTCTCAAAATTCGAGATAAAAAAAAAAAAAACCATCTACCAGGTAGCCAACGGTAAACGGTACAAGTATCGTACGGGCGAAAACGAGCGTTACCGTGCTCGTTTTCGAGTTATTGACGAAAAACAGCCTGGAGCGATCGGTCCGGCGGTCGACGCGCGAAAGTTTCTAAGTCCGCTCTGCTCCGAAACACCGCTCCGGCGTCAAAAATCGTCGTAGGACAAAAAATAGACACGCTATCTTGCAGGAAAAAATCCGGGGAACACGATGGCGTCGTCAAAAGTGCAGGTCGTCGAGCTCGTTTTCGAGAAAAAAAAAACAAAATTCTCAAAATTCGACAAAAAAATAAAACGATCAGTGGACCGTGTAGAGAATATAAAACTGCATAAGAATCGTATAGACGAAAATTGGCGTTCACGTGCTCGTTTTTGTGGAAAAAATTAAAAAAGCTCTCAAACTTCGAGATAAAAAAAAAAAAAACCGTCTACCAGGTAGCCAACGGTAAACGGTACAAGTATCGTACGGGCGAAAACGAGCGTTACCGTGCTCGTTTTCGAGTTATTGACGAAAAACAGCCTGGAGCGATCGGTCCGGCGGTCGACGCGCGAAAGTTTCTAAGTCCGCTCTGCTCCGAAACACCGCTCCGGCGTCAAAAATCGTCGTAGGACAAAAAATCGCCACCCTATCTTGCAGGAAAAAATCCGGGGAACACGATGGCGTCGTCAAAAGTGCAGGTCGTCGAGCTAGTTTTCGAGAAAAAAAAAAAAAAATTCTCAAAACTCGACAAAAAAATAAAACGATCAGTGGACCGTGTAGAGAATCTAAAACTGCATAAGAATCGTATAGACCAAAATTGGCGTTCACGTGCTCGTTTTTGAGAAAAAAGTTAAAAAAGCTCTCAAAATTCGAGATAAAAA
Organism: Colletes latitarsis; assembly: GCF_051014445.1. Taxonomy (NCBI): domain Eukaryota; kingdom Metazoa; phylum Arthropoda; class Insecta; order Hymenoptera; family Colletidae; genus Colletes; species Colletes latitarsis. The sequence goes on from NW_027488401.1 coordinate 86,971, forward strand.
AAAAAAAAACCATCTACCAGGTAGCCAACGGTAAACGGTACAAGTATCGTACGGGCGAAAACGAGCGTTACCGTGCTCGTTTTCGAGTTATTGACGAAAAACAGCCTGGAGCGATCGGTCCGGCGGTCGACGCGCGAAAGTTTCTAAGTCCGCTCTGCTCCGAAACACCGCTCCGGCGTCAAAAATCGTCGTAGGACAAAAAATAGACACGCTATCTTGCAGGAAAAAATCCGGGGAACACGATGGCGTCGTCAAAAGTGCAGGTCGTCGAGCTCGTTTTCGAGAAAAAAAAAAAAAAATTCTCAAAATTCGACAAAAAAATAAAACGATCAGTGGACCGTGTAGAGAATATAAAACTGCATAAGAATCGTATAGACGAAAATTGGCGTTCACGTGCTCGTTTTTGTGGAAAAAATTAAAAAAGCTCTCAAACTTCGAGATAAAAAAAAAAAAAACCGTCTACCAGGTAGCCAACGGTAAACGGTACAAGTATCGTACGGGCGAAAACGAGCGTTACCGTGCTCGTTTTCGAGTTATTGACGAAAAACAGCCTGGAGCGATCGGTCCGGCGGTCGACGCGCGAAAGTTTCTAAGTCCGCTCTGCTCCGAATCATCGCTCCGGCGTCAAAAATCGTCGTAGGACAAAAAATCGCCACCCTATCTTGCAGGAAAAAATCCGGGGAACACGATGGCGTCGTCAAAAGTGCAGGTCGTCGAGCTCGTTTTCGAGAAAAAAAAAAAAAAATTCTCAAAATTCGACAAAAAAATAAAACGATCAGTGGACCGTGTAGAGAATATAAAACTGCATAAGAATCGTATAGACGAAAATTGGCGTTCACGTGCTCGTTTTTGTGGAAAAAATTAAAAAAGCTCTCAAACTTCGAGATAAAAAAAAAAAAAACCGTCTACCAGGTAGCCAACGGTAAACGGTACAAGTATCGTACGGGCGAAAACGAGCGTTACCGTGCTCGTTTTCGAGTTATTGACGAAAAACAGCCTGGAGCGATCGGTCCGGCGGTCGACGCGCGAAAGTTTCTAAGTCCGCTCTGCTCCGAATCATCGCTCCGGCGTCAAAAATCGTCGTAGGACAAAAAATCGCCACCCTATCTTGCAGGAAAAAATCCGGGGAACACGATGGCGTCGTCAAAAGTGCAGGTCGTCGAGCTCGTTTTCGAGAAAAAAAAAAAAAAATTCTCAAAATTCGACAAAAAAATAAAACGATCAGTGGACCGTGTAGAGAATCTAAAACTGCATAAGAATCGTATAGACCAAAATTGGCGTTCACGTGCTCGTTTTTGAGAAAAAAGTTAAAAAAGCTCTCAAAATTCGAGATAAAAAAAAAAAAAACCATCTACCAGGTAGCCAACGGTAAACGGTACAAGTATCGTACGGGCGAAAACGAGCGTTACCGTGCTCGTTTTCGAGTTATTGACGAAAAACAGCCTGGAGCGATCGGTCCGGCGGTCGACGCGCGAAAGTTTCTAAGTCCGCTCTGCTCCGAAACACCGCTCCGGCGTCAAAAATCGTCGTAGGACAAAAAATAGACACGCTATCTTGCAGGAAAAAATCCGGGGAACACGATGGCGTCGTCAAAAGTGCAGGTCGTCGAGCTCGTTTTCGAGAAAAAAAAAAAAAAATTCTCAAAATTCGACAAAAAAATAAAACGATCAGTGGACCGTGTAGAGAATATAAAACTGCATAAGAATCGTATAGACGAAAATTGGCGTTCACGTGCTCGTTTTTGTGGAAAAAATTAAAAAAGCTCTCAAAATTCGAGATAAAAAAAAAAAAAACCATCTACCAGGTAGCCATCGGTAAACGGTACAAGTATCGTACGGGCGAAAACGAGCGTTACCGTGCTCGTTTTCGAGTTATTGACGAAAAACAGCCTGGAGCGATCGGTCCGGCGGTCGACGCGCGAAAGTTTCTAAGTCCGCTCTGCTCCGAAACACCGCTCCGGCGTCAAAAATCGTCGTAGGACAAAAAATAGACACGCTATCTTGCAGGAAAAAATCCGGGGAACACGATGGCGTCGTCAAAAGTGCAGGTCGTCGAGCTCGTTTTCGAGAAAAAAAAAAAAAAATTCTCAAAATTCGACAAAAAAATAAAACGATCAGTGGACCGTGTAGAGAATCTAAAACTGCATAAGAATCGTATAGACGAAAATTGGCCTTAACGTGCTGGTTTTCGAGTTATTGACGATAAGCCGGTATATATATGTCCGAGATAAAAAAAAAGATAGGGACAGTGGGAATCTCCTATACTATCACGGGCGTGTATTCTCCTACTAGTTTGATGGTTGCTGTTGCATAAACCACCGACTGTTTGGCCCGCCGTTTAACCGCGCAGTTTAAAATTGCAACACAATGTTGGTGTCGCTCCGGATCGAAAAAATGGAAAAACGACATACTTTACGCATAGGGGCGGCTGATCTTAACATATTTTGTCAATGTCATCTTCCCAGTGACCCTAGGAAGGAGTTTGCCGTTGCACGTTTTCCTATTAAAAAGTAATTAGTGTACAAAAATTTTCGTGAAGCAAAAAACAAGAATATGAAAGTACGTTCCATGAGCATTACGGTGAATAAAACAGAAATTAAAAATTCCCGAGGGGTTGAACAGCATCATATTGAATTCGTTTTGCTGACTGGGGTCTGCGCCCCCCAGACCCCCGCTACACTAGCCCAGACCAAACCCACTTTGTAATAGTGGTATCATATTAAATTGAACAGCATCGTACTTAATTCGTTTTGCTGAATGGGGGGCTGCGCCCCCCAAACCCCCGCTACACTAGCCCAGACCTAACCCATTTTGTAATAGCGGTATCAAATTAAATTGAACAGCATCGTACTAAATTCGTTTTGCTGACTGGGGGGCTGCGCCCCCCAGACCCCCGCAACACTAGCCCGGACCTAACCCACTTTGTAATAGCGGTATCATATTAAATTGAACAGCATCGTACTAAATTCGTTTTGCTGAATGGGGGGCTGCGCCCCCCAAACCCCCGCTACACTAGCCCAGACCTAACCCATTTTGTAATAGCGGTATCAAATTAAATTGAACAGCATCATATTGAATTCGTTTTGCTGACTGGGGTCTGCGCCCCCCAGACCCCCGCTACAATAGCCCAGACCTAACCCACTTTGTAATAGTGGTATCATATTAAATTGAACAGCATCGTACTTAATTCGTTTTGCTGAATGGGGGGCTGCGCCCCCCAAACCCCCGCTACACTAGCCCAGACCTAACCCATTTTGTAATAGCGGTATCAAATTAAATTGAACAGCATCGTACTAAATTCGTTTTGCTGACAGGGGTCTGCGCCCCCCAGACCCCCGCTACACTAGCCCAGACCTAACCCCCTTTGTAATAGCGGTATCATATTAAATTGAACAGCATCATATTGAATTCGTTTTGCTGACTGGGGTCTGCGCGCCCCAGACCCCCGCAACACTAGCCCGGACCTAACCCACTTTGTAATAGCGGTATCACATTAAATTGAACAGCATCGTACTAAATTCGTTTTGCTGAATGGGGGGCTGCGCCCCCCAAACCCCCGCTACACTAGCCCAGACCTAACCCATTTTGTAATAGCGGTATCAAACTAAATTGAACAGCATCATATTGAATTCGTTTTGCTGACTGGGGTCTGCGCCCCCCCGACCCCCGCTACAATAGCCCAGACCTAACCCACTTTGTAATAGTGGTATCATATTAAATTGAACAGCATCGTACTTAATTCGTTTTGCTGAATGGGGGGCTGCGCCCCCCAAACCCCCGCTACACTAGCCCAGACCTAACCCATTTTGTAATAGCGGTATCAAATTAAATTGAACAGCATCGTACTAAATTCGTTTTGCTGACAGGGGTCTGCGCCCCCCAGACCCCCGCTACACTAGCCCAGACCTAACCCCCTTTGTAATAGCGGTATCATATTAAATTGAACAGCATCATATTGAATTCGTTTTGCTGACTGGGGTCTGCGCGCCCCAGACCCCCGCAACACTAGCCCGGACCTAACCCACTTTGTAATAGCGGTATCATATTAAATTGAACAGCATCGTACTAAATTCGTTTTGCTGAATGGGGGGCTGCGCCCCCCAAACCCCCGCTACACTAGCCCAGACCTAACCCATTTTGTAATAGCGGTATCAAATTAAATTGAACAGCATCATATTGAATTCGTTTTGCTGACTGGGGTCTGCGCCCCCCAGACCCCCGCTATACTAGCCCAGACCTAACCCACTTTGTAATAGTGGTATCATATTAAATTGAACAGCATCGTACATAATTCGTTTTGCTGAATGGGGGGCTGCGCCCCCCAAACCCCCGCTACACTAGCCCAGACCTAACCCATTTTGTAATAGCTGTATCAAATTAAATTGAACAGCATCATATTGAATTCGTTTTGCTGACAGGGGTCTGCGCCCCCCAGACCCCCGCTACACTAGCCCAGACCTAACCCACTTTGTAATAGTGGTATCATATTAAATTGAACAGCATCGTACATAATTCGTTTTGCTGAATGGGGGGCTGCGCCCCCCAAACCCCCGCTACACTAGCCCAGACCTAACCCATTTTGTAATAGCGGTATCAAATTAAATTGAACAGCATCATATTGAATTCGTTTTGCTGACTGGGGTCTGCGCCCCCCAAACCCCCGCTACACTAGCCCAGACCTAACCCATTTTGTAATAGCGGTATCAAATTAAATTGAACAGCATCATATTGAATTCGTTTTGCTGACTGGGGTCTGCGCCCCCCAAACCCCCGCTACACCAGCCCAGACCTAACCCATTTTGTAATAGCGGTATCAAATTAAATTGAGCAGCATCATATTGAATTCGTTTTGCTGACAGGGGTCTGCGCCCCCCAGACCCCCGCTACACTAGCCCAGACCTAACCCCCTTTGTAATAGCGGTATCATATTAAATTGAACAGCATCATATTGAATTCGTTTTGCTGACTGGGGTCTGCGCGCCCCAAACCCCCGCAACACTGGCCCAGACCTAGCCCATTTTGTAATGACTGTATTGGAACTGCGTTAGGGCTAGTTTAGAATTGGTTAGGTGAAGTAATGCGGAGAGCAGTTTCGCCTGCGTCCCGGGATGCTTGTTGGCATGAGTGGTGTCTGAATGAGTAAAGACGGATGAGACACTTGTGGGGTATGGTGAGTCAGATTCCCAAACTACCCATATATTCTTCTGAGGCATGGGTGCCTATCCAAGGATCTCCTTCGGTATCTAAAACAGAAATAAAAAAAAAAAAAAAAAAAAAAAAAAAAAAATGAATATGGACTGTGTTAGGACTGAATTGGATAAGGTCTGGGTTACGTCTCGGTTAGGTCTGAGTTAGGACTGGTTTAAGACTGGGTTAGGACTGGGTTAGGACTGGGTTAGGACTGGGTTAGGTCTGGGTTAGGACTGGGTTAGGTCTGGGTTAGGTCTGGGTTAGGACTGGGTTAGGTCTGGGTTAGGACTGGGTTAGGACTGGGTTAGGTCTGGGTTAGGTCTGGGTTAGGTCTGGGTTAGGACTGGGTTAGGACTGGGTTACGACTGGGTTAGGTCTGGGTTACGACTGGGTTAGGTCTGGGTTACGACTGGGTTAGGTCTGGGTTACGACTGGGTTAGGTCTGGGTTACGACTGGGTTAGGATTGGGTTAGGTCTGGTTTAGGACTGGGTTAGGTCTAGGTTAGGACTGGGTTAGGTCTGGGTTAGGTCTGGGTTAGGACTGGGTTAGGTCTGGGTTAGGACTGGGTTAGTACTGGGTTAGGACTGGGTTAGGTCTGGGTTAGGTCTGGGTTATTTCTGGGTTAGGTCTGGGTTAGGTCTGGGTTAGGTCTGGGTTAGGGCTGGGTTAGGTCTGGGTTAGGTCTGGGTCAGGTCTGGGGTATTTCTGGGTTAGGACTGGGTTAGGTCTGGGTTAGGTCTGGGTTATTTCTGGGTTAGGTCTGGGTTAGGTCTGGGTTAGGTCTGGGTTAGGTCTGGGTTAGGACTGGGTTAGGTCTGGGTTAGGACTGGGTTAGGTCTGGGTTAGGTCTGGGTTAGGTCTGGGTTAGGTCTGGGTTATTTCTGGGTTAGGTCTGGGTTAGGTCTGGGTTAGGTCTGGGTTAGGGCTGGGTTAGGTCTGGGTTAGGTCTGGGTCAGGTCTGGGGTATTTCTGGGTTAGGACTGGGTTAGGTCTGGGTTAGGACTGGGTTAGGTCTGGGTTAGGACTGGGTTAGGACTGGGTTAGGTCTGGGTTAGGTCTGGGTTAGGTTTGGGTTAGGACTGGGTAGGTTCTGGGTTAGGACTTGGTTAGGACTGGGTTAGGACTGTGTTAGGACTGGGTTAGGTCTGGGTTAGGTCTGGGTTAGGACTGGGTTAGGTCTGGGTTAGGACTGGGTTAGGACTGGGTTAGGTCTGGGTTAGGTCTGGGTTAGGACTGGGTTAGGTCTGGGTTAGGACTGGGTTAGGTCTGGGTTAGTACTGGATTTGGTTAGGTCTGGGTTAGGTCTGGGTTAGGTCTGGGTTAGGACTGGGTTAGGACTGGGTTAGGTCTGGGTTAGGACTGGGTTAGGACTGGGTTAGGACTGGGTTAGGTCTGGGTTAGGTCTGGGTTATTTCTGGGTTAGGTCTGGGTTAGGTCTGGGTTAGGTCTGGGTTAGGTCTGGGTTAGGTCTGGGTTAGGACTGGGTTAGGACTGGGTTAGGTCTGGGTTAGGTCTGGGTTAGGACTGGGTTAGGTCTGGGTTAGGACTGGGTTAGGTCTGGGTTAGGTCTGGGTTCGGTCTGGGTTAGGACTGGGTTAGGTCTGGGTTAGGTCTGGGTTAGGTCTGGGTTAGGTCTGGGTTAGGACTGGGTTAGGACTGGGTTAGGACTGGGTTAGGTCTGGGTTAGGTCTGGGTTATTTCTGGGTTAGGACTGGGTTAGGACTGGGTTAGGACTGGGTTAGGTCTGGGTTAGGTCTGGGTTAGGTCTGAGTTAGGTCTGGGTTAGGACTGGGTTAGGACTGGGTTAGGTCTGGGTTAGGTCTGGGTTAGGACTGGGTTAGGACTGGGTTAGGTCTGGGTTAGGTCTGGGTTAGGACTGGGTTAGGTCTGGGTTAGGACTGGGTTAGGTCTGGGTTAGTACTGGATTTGGTTAGGTCTGGGTTAGGTCTGGGTTAGGTCTGGGTTAGGTCTGGGTTAGGACTGGGTTAGGTCTGGGTTAGGACTGGGTTAGGTCTGGGTTAGTACTGGATTTGGTTAGGTCTGGGTTAGGTCTGGGTTAGGTCTGGGTTAGGACTGGGTTAGGACTGGGTTAGGTCTGGGTTAGGACTGGGTTAGGACTGGGTTAGGACTGGGTTAGGTCTGGGTTAGGTCTGGGTTAGGACTGGGTTAGGTCTGGGTTAGGTCTGGGTTCGGTCTGGGTTAGGTCTGGGTTAGGTCTGGGTTAGGACTGGGTTAGGACTGGGTTAGGTCTGGGTTAGGTCTGGGTTAGGACTGGGTTAGGTCTGGGTTAGGACTGGGTTAGGTCTGGGTTAGTACTGGATTTGGTTAGGTCTGGGTTAGGTCTGGGTTAGGGCTGGGTTAGGTCTGGGTTCGGTCTGGGTTAGGTTTGGGTTAGGTCTGGGTTAGGACTGGGTTAGGACTGGGTTAGGTCTGGGTTAGGACTGGGTTAGGACTGGGTTAGGTCTGGGTTAGGACTGGGTTAGGACTGGGTTAGGTCTGGGTTAGGACTGGGTTAGGACTGGGTTAGGTCTGGGTTAGGTCTGGGTTAGGACTGGGTTAGGTCTGGGTTAGGTCTGGGTTCGGTCTGGGTTAGGTCTGGGTTAGGTCTGGGTTAGGACTGGGTTAGGACTGGGTTAGGTCTGGGTTAGGACTGGGTTAGGACTGGGTTAGGTCTGGGTTAGGACTGGGTTAGGACTGGGTTAGGTCTGGGTTAGGACTGGGTTAGGACTGGGTTAGGTCTGGGTTAGGTCTGGGTTAGGACTGGGTTAGGTCTGGGTTAGGACTGGGTTAGGTCTGGGTTAGTACTGGATTTGGTTAGGTCTGGGTTAGGTCTGGGTTAG
>NW_027488401.1:100000-105000 GCF_051014445.1 Colletes latitarsis
TGGGTAGGAAGACAGCTTTATATAGCACATCCAAGATGTGGGATTTAATCCCCCATTCTTGGTGCGCTACTCTCCTTAGATTTAATATAAATCGAGAGAGTTTGATTCTGATGTTCTTAACGTGGTTTAAGAAGTTCAACTTCTTATCCACGATCACGCCAAGGTATTTGGTTTGATCTACAAACCTTATCGTTTCTCCCGTGATTCTTATCGTTGGGGGTCTTGCCGCATCCAACTTTCCTTTTAGCACCATTGCTTGGGTCTTTGAAGGTGAAATTCTCAATCTGTGAAGTTTGCACCATTCGTGCAATATTTCCGTGGCCCTGCATCCAGAGGTCTCTAGTTCGCTTCGCGTGTTTGCTTTAATAAGGATAGCCAAGTCGTCCGCGTATGCTACCACCTCGAGCTCATCGGCATCGAAGGTGTTGGTGTAAGTATGTAAAAGGGTGTCCATGCACCAGCACCAGGCTTTGGGGCCAATAATTGACCCCTGCGGACACCCTTTTCGCATACGCGTGGTTACCTTTTCGTACCTTGATCTTACTTGTACGTCCCTTCTTTTAAAGTAGCTCTTCACCAATCTGACCAGGTTGGAGCTACAATTCGCGTCGACTAGTCTCTTTATGATGGCGGGCCACCACAAATTATCAAACGCACCTTCAATATCTACAAAAAGTGCTATAACGTACTTTTTGTTTGACCCTTTCACTCCATTCTTCAACCCGAGTAGTGCATCCTCGGTTGATCTTCGACTTTTAAAGCCGTATTGCCTGGGGTGTTCCAGCCCCATACTTCTATATGTATCATCGATACGGTTTACTAAAATCCTCTCGAAAATTTTGCCGATGGTTGAGAGGAGCGAAATGGGCCGGTAAGAGCTGACACTTGCCGGATCCCTGTCCTTTCCTTTAGGAATGATTCTTAACAGTGCCGACTTCCAAGTCTTGGGGAAGACCGAGTCTGTTAGGCACTTGTTGAAGACTTCAACTAGGACTTGCTCTTTGAGGTCGATTATTTTCTTGATGATCTCAGGTTTGATTTCATCAAGTCCAGGGGCTTTTTTGTTCTTGCATTTCTTAGCCGCATCCCTTACTTCCTTCCCAGTAATTTCTCTTTCCATATTTTGGTTACTGTACGAGGAGATTTCCTCCATCAGTACCAAATGCGCACGCTCATCGGGGAGGTTTTCCCCTTGCGGTACCACCTTGTTTAAGATGGCTTCCATGGTTTCTTTCCATGTTCTTGTGTAGTTGCCATTTGGAAGTTTAAGGGATGAAAAAGTTTGTTCGCTATTCGCTTTTTCCCGGATTATTTTATATACTAAACTCCAAGGATCTCTATTTCCTTCAGTATAGACGAAGTTTTTCCAGGCCAGTGCTTTCTGGTCTTTGATCATCTTTGTGTAACGATTTCTAGCTCTCCTGTACTGAGCTCTTAGGTTTTCTACGTCGTGCACGTTGTTGAGCCGTCTTGCTCTGGCGAGCTGCCTTCTGGCTCTAGTCGCTGACCTCCTTAGGTTTGTCAGTTCTTGGGTCCACCAGGGTACCCGTGCAGGTCGGTTTCTTATTTTGGGTATTGCAACGTCACTAATGTCTCTCAGCACTCTGGTAAGTTTGTTTGCTGCTCTGTCCGCAGTCACTGTGCCTATTCTTTGCAGAAAGGCGTCAGTGATGCGGTTATCTGTTTCTACGTTAAAACTCTCCCAGTCCGCCCTGCGGATATTGTATCCGCTGCGGTGGGAGAGCTGTCTGTTGCCTCTACTTATGATTCCTAACTTCATTGTGATTAAGCTGTGGTCGCTGACGTTACAGTCAGGCCACACTTTCCAGTTTGTCAAGCTGTTTACTAGGCTCATCGATGCAAGTGTCAGGTCAATATTCGATTCGCCTCTATTTGTGAGAAATGTAGGTGTTTGACTTGGCTGATTCAGCAGGTTCAGGTTGTTTTGGAGGATAAAATCCTCCATTGCCCTTCCCCTGCTGTCAGTTTGGCTGGAATACCATAGTGCCGAGTGAGCATTAGAGTCCATTGTTATCAATACTTTTTCATTTCCAAGATTGTCCAGTGTTTTTTGCAGTCTTGTCAATATTGGATCGATCTCCAATGAGTATTGACAGTACACGTTTACTAAAAAGAAGTTAATTTGCCCATATTGAATGTGTACTGTCATAATATGACGGTCTTTATCTGCATTTAATTGAAACGCCTGAATATTGTTATTTGCGATTATTGTCGCTACCCAAGGAGATTCAGTGTCTGGTTGGATTGTCGTGACACTTGTAGAATACCCTTTAACCTTGTTGCCATATGTATAAGGTTCTTGTACACAGATGATGTCTATACTATCCTTTTGAATTCTGTTTAGTATATTTGCTGCTGCTGCAGCCGACCTCTGAGCATTGATCTGGGCGATGATCATGTCCAGTTGATCTTAGTCTTCACCATGTCCGCGTACCGTACAAATACGGGACAGTTCTTGTCTTTCACTGAGTGATTGACGTCACTCCTCTTCGCCCTTACACAGTTGATGCATTTTGGCGCATCTTTGACTGTGCATTTCTCTTTAAGGTGGTCCTTGGAACCACATTTTTCGCATAGTTGGTTCGGTGCACTGCAATTTTTTGCCAGATGCCCGAACCCGTGACATTTGAAACACCTTGTGTAGTTTAGGTATTCCCTGATGCGGTACGATGACCACATCATGAACACCTTTCCTCTATCCGTCAATTCCTTATAAATTGGACCGGGGGTTTCCACGATCCAATTTACTTTATCGCCGTCTCTTGCTTTGAAGGAATGCCTGAAAGAGATGCCCCTTTCAAGCATTTCCACTTCCCTGTCGCTTTTGCCGTGGAAGTTTTTCTGCACAAGTTCCGTTTTGAGCTCATCCGGAGTGTGCTCCTTTTCTACATCATAGATTATGATGCATGGGCTCTGTTTCTTTGGGTCGTCGATTTTAAGGCCCACTTTTTGAAGTGGGGCACTCTTTATCAACTCCACATCGCTTTTACTCTCGACTTCAATGATGAGTCCCTTGCTCCTCATTTGTCGAATGCCCTTGACACGGAGCTTCGAGCGGATGCCCTTTAGCTCATTTGTCATGCTGCTCTTGATCTCTTCGTTACTCCTCTTATCATTCTCTTTTGAAGGCCCTCACCAGGACCTTTTTGCCGTTGTCCTGTTTGCCGGTGCAGGTCCGGTCTTGTTGCCAGGGGGTGCAGGTCGGCCCCTTATTTAAACTTGCCACCTGCGAGTATGAGAGCGCGGGGCTCTTACGCTCGCCGGAGGCTTTTAACATCTCATTCTCAATAATGAGGTTATAGAGAATGCTCTCCATAACCCCCCATTTCGCCATGATGGTTTTTATTTCAGTCTTTGCCAGGTTGTTTGTTTCGTTGAGCAAGAAATGCTCAAGTTCGCTCCTTTGTTCTTTGACTCTTTCCAAAGGTTTGGGTGTCGGTTCTTTTTGCGATCTTTGTGTTAAGTCATTGATCGTCATCTGAGTGTGAGTGGTTGGGTCGCTTTCATTCGAGTCAGCATCGACCATCTTCCTCTTGCGAGGGGGGATGGTTTTCTCTGGTTTGGCGCAGCATTTCTCAGTGGATCTGAGTTCTGCTGCGCTCATAACCTCACTCTCATCGCCGCTGCTACCGCTGCCTTCGGTAGAGCTGCTCTCAGCGATGAGTTGGTAGAACGGAACCTTCTTGCCGGGTCTAGGGTTTTTCAGGTAGGTTTCTTTGTCCGAGTTCGTAGCCAGTGTCGTTGCCGTTTTAGTTTTTGTTTTGTTTTTCTTTTGTTTGGGTTTTGTGTTGGAATCTATCATATTGTTCCCACGAGTATGGTCGGTTTTGATACTGTCCGGGAAGAGCCGCCATTCCAGGACAGGCCTGACACACGGTGCCCTGAGGCCGAGCATGCCATCACCAGGGGGTCGGCAGGTACCCCAGTGTTGTTCGCTTGGGGTTGGGGCTACCCCCCCAACCATTCATCCCATCACCACGAAGCAGAGCTTAGGATTTGGGGGCCGTTTGAAGAGTTGCCATTCTCGCGGGCCGGGCGGTAAAGCCAAGCCCCCCGTTTCCGCTGCCGTCGCGTACCATAGGCAAGACCGAGAGGAGTTGCGAATGGGTCGTTGCGACGACCAACAGGGGATTTACGGTATGGGTGCTCAGGCTCCTCGGGTTCGCTACCCGTACAGTGGCGTGTACCACTCACACCACTGTCCCTGAGGGTTTTGAGACCTCTTCGTTTTGAGACATTTTAGATCTTATTTTGTATGATGTCTATTTCCTGCATTACATGTCTCTTTTCTTTGCTTTTCAGGTCTAGGTGCGCACACTGACACTTGCTTCGGTCCGTCGGTCTTCCGGACATTTCGACGTCTGCCACCAGGTGTTATGGTGCGCTGGATTGGACTAAGTCCAGCGGCGTATTGCTTTCGCAGGCATTTTGAAAAAATGCCAGCGGCGTATTGCTTATTTAATGCAGCACAGACGTCGTGGCGGGCTTAAAAAGCCCTTAAAGCAAAAAAGGGGCATATAGCCCCTTTTTTATGATCATTCCCTTCTTTCTCTATTTTTGCTTAAAGCAAAAAAGGGGCATGTAGCCCCTTTTTGTTTGTGTCTCTTTCGTTCCTTTTCTTTCCTTCCTTCTTTCCTTCACTTTCTCTCTTTCTTTCTTTCTTTCTTTCTTTCTTTCTTGCTCAACAGGCTGTGGGGGCTATAAGCCCCCTGGTGTGCAGTACTCACCTTCCGGAAAAAGCCTTTTCGTGCGAAGGGGGCCCGAGGCCCCCTTGATGACAATATACGCTAACTTGCAATTTTTATAGGCTTTTTCCTGCTCTTTTCCGCTTTCCTGACACCCATTCTTTTCTGACATCTCTGTATCCACGCGCATGAGATGGATCTTCGATTTTCCCTTTCTGTCCCTTCTATAAAACTCCTTTCCATTCCTCTTTATGTCCGGACGTACGACGGATCGTTGGCTCGGGTAGGTGGGGT
>NW_027488401.1:110000-112500 GCF_051014445.1 Colletes latitarsis
ATCGGGCGAACGCACGCGGCAGCGCCCATCGGTTGCTCGATGAAATCGATGCGATAAACTACAGCCTTCTCGGCTGGTCGTCGTTAGTCGCGCGAGCAACGGATGGCCGCACAATCGACGCGTCGTCGTTTGCGATTATTCGCCTCACGTTAGCCATGAGTATGTATATTATTCATTTACGAACGAACGCGGCAGCGTCCATCGGTTGCTCGATGAAATCGATGCGATAAACTACAGCCGTCTCGGCTGGTCGTCGTTAGTCGCGCGAGCAACGATGGCCGCAAAATCGACGCGTCGTCGTTTGCGATTATTCGCCTCAAGTTAGCCATGAGTATGTATAACATTCATTTACGAACGAACGCGGCAGCGTCCATCGGTTGCTCGATGAAATCGATGCGATAAACTACAGCCGTTTCGGCTGGTCGTCGTTAGTCGCGCGAGCAACGATGGCCGCAAAATCGACGCGTCGTCGTTTGCGATTATTCGCCTCAAGTTAGCCATGAGTATGTATATTATTCATTTACGAACGAACGCGGCAGCGTCCATCGGTTGCTCGATGAAATCGATGCGATAAACTACAGCCGTTTCGGCTGGTCGTCGTTAGTCGCGCGAGCAACGATGGCCGCAAAATCGACGCGTCGTCGTTTGCGATTATTCGCCTCAAGTTAGCCATGAGTATGTATATTATTCATTTACGAACGAACGCGGCAGCGTCCATCGGTTGCTCGATGAAATCGATGCGATAAACTACAGCCGTTTCGGCTGGTCGTCGTTAGTCGCGCGAGCAACGATGGCCGCAAAATCGACGCGTCGTCGTTTGCGATTATTCGCCTCAAGTTAGCCATGAGTATGTATATTATTCATTTACGAACGAACGCGGCAGCGTCCACCGGTTGCTCGATGAAATCGATGCGATAAACTACAGCCGTCTCGGCTGGTCGTCGTTAGTCGCGCGAGCAACGATGGCCGCAAAATCGACGCGTCGTCGTTTGCGATTATTCGCCTCTGGCTATCCGTGAGTATGTATAATATTCATATACGAACGAACGCGGCAGCGCCCATCGGTTGCTCGATGAAATCGATGCGATAAACTACAGCCTTCTCGGCTGGTCGTCGTTAGTCGCGCGAGCAACGATGGCCGCAAAATCGACGCGTCGTCGTTTGCGATCATTCGCCTCAGGCTATCCGTGAGTATGTATAATATTCATTTACGAACGAACGCGGCAGCGTCCATCGGTTGCTCGATGAAATCGATGCGATAAACTACAGCCGTTTCGGCTGGTCGTCGTTAGTCGCGCGAGCAACGATGGCCGCAAAATCGACGCGTCGTCGTTTGCGATCATTCGCCTCAGGCTATCCGTGAGTATGTATAACATTCATTTACGAACGAACGCGGCAGCGTCCATCGGTTGCTCGATGAAATCGATGCGATAAACTACAGCCGTCTCGGCTGATCGTCGTTAGTCGCGCGAGCAACGATGGCCGCACAATCGACGCGTCGTCGTTTGCGATTATTCGCCTCAGGCTATCCGTGAGTATGTATAACATTCATTTACGAACGAACGCGGCAGCGTCCATCGGTTGCTCGATGAAATCGATGCGATAAACTACAGCCGTCTCGGCTGATCGTCGTTAGTCGCGCGAGCAACGATGGCCGCACAATCGACGCGTCGTCGTTTGCGATTATTCGCCTCAGGCTATCCGTGAGTATGTATAACATTCATTTACGAACGAACGCGGCAGCGTCCATCGGTTGCTCGATGAAATCGATGCGATAAACTACAGCCGTCTCGGCTGATCGTCGTTAGTCGCGCGAGCAACGATGGCCGCACAATCGACGCGTCGTCGTTTGCGATTATTCGCCTCAGGCTATCCGTGAGTATGTATAACATTCATTTACGAACGAACGCGGCAGCGTCCATCGGTTGCTCGATGAAATCGATGCGATAAACTACAGCCTTCTCGGCTGGTCGTCGTTAGTCGCGCGAGCAACGATGGCCGCACAATCGACGCGTTGTCGTTCGTTTGCGATTCGCTTCAGGCTACCCGTAAGGATGTATATTATTTTATTACTTCCTCGCCGTCATCAGGACGTTTCGTTCGGAGCACGACGACGAGCACACACGCCACCGGGCAAAGCGGGATACGCAAGTTCAAACCGTAAAGGAACGTCGCGAAACGATGTTCGACGGCGTCTCGTTCCTCGGCTGTAGATCCTTGGGCGCTTTGTTTCGGCCCCTGCGCGTTGTGTGTGACAATCGGTCGTCGTCTCCTCTTCGAGCGAGCGCAACGTAAACAGCCAGCATCGTATCTCCGACCGAGACGCGTATATAATGGAAAAATTGACGGCGGGTGACATCCTCGATCGTCGCAACGATGGGTCTTATTTTCTCTTCTCCTCCTCTTTCTTTCGTTAGTAATGGACGTTTTTTTGTTTTTGTTCGAGATCTTTGTTTAGTAATGGACGTTTTTGTGTTATGTTCTTTCGTTTCTTTGTTCG
>NW_027488401.1:115000-130000 GCF_051014445.1 Colletes latitarsis
ATTTTTCGAGAGAGCGACCACCAACTAACTCTCTTATATTTGCTTTTTCTCGACAGAGCCACCACCAACTAACTCTCTTATATTTGCTTTTTCTCGACAGAGTCACCACCAACTCTCTCTCGTTTATATTTGCTTTTTCTCGACAGAGAAACCACCAACTCTCTCGTTTATATTTGCTTTTTCTCGACAGAGTCACCACCAAACTCTCTCGTTTCGTATTTTACTTCACAACAGAACATTATTGTATAATGGTATCCCACAACGACAAAGTACGTAGAGCTGCGCTCATGCTGAACATCTCGGGCACTTATTCACGCTGGGCATCGATCGTGGAAGCACGTATTGCCAGGCCCGAAGACTAAGCATTCATGCTGGACAAAAACGAGAAAGCGCGTATGTGCTGGTCGAGAAAGCACGTATTCGGCGCCGTACTGTTATGTCGAGGTCAGACACCTGTATTTCATTCTTTGCTCACTTTCCAGAGTACGAACCGTAGTTCCATACAATTTTTGCCTTTTAAGCTACGCTCCGTAGAGTGTAGTGCCAGTTTATGGTTTTCACAAAATTTTCAATCGCTCGGACTGAAGAGTTGATGCTCGGATAGTACGAGTATACATATTTTAAACGTATACAAGTCACCAACGTCACTCGAGACGCTTATACCACTTCAAGAGCCATTCGGTCAAAGACACCGACTCGTGGCAATGCAGTGTGGAGAAAGTCTGGAACGAGCACGATACAGAACAGTCAGGATGAAATCCCGAGGAGCGACGACTGCTTCTCAACCGAGGTCGAAGAATAGCCGTACGCTCGACGCTGCCCCGACCGACTCGACCGGACCGTCGCTTCTCTTATAGGTACCGAGGCGCCCGCCGGAACGCCGGCGACGCACGGGCTTACGCACGGCCGCTTATGGGGGGAACCGCGCGACCCAACCGCCCGCCCGAACGGCCTGTTATAACTTAGAGCGAAAACCAACACCTGTAATTTCCTTAATAATTGAGCTAGGGCAAAAAAAAAAAACGCTATCTTGTAGGAAAAAAGCAGGGGAACACGATGCCGTCGTTAAAAATATAGATTGCCGTGCTCGTTTTCGAGAAAAAAATGAAAAAATGGTCAAAATCGTCGCAGGACAAAAACTCGACACGCTATCTTGTAGGCAAAAATTAGACGAATTCAAAACCGTAGTTAAAAATATCGGTCGTCGCGCTAGTTTTCGAGAAAAAAACAAAAACGTTCAAAAAATTCGAGATAAAAAAAAAAAAACCAGCCTACCAGATAGAAAAAATTACACTGAACAAATATCATATAGGTCAAAATATGTGTTAGCGTACTAGTTTTCGAGATATAGACGAAAAACCGTCGCCGCCGATCGGTACGTCGGTCGATGCGAAAGCACCGCGCGACCGAGCGCCCGCCTAAAAGACCAGTTCGAACATACCGAAAAATCAAGAAACCGTAACTTCCTTAATAATTGAGCTAGGACAAAAAATCGACACGCTATCTTGCAGGAAAAAATCCGGGGAACACGATGGCGTCGTCAAAAGTGCAGGTCGTCGAGCTAGTTTTCGAGAAAAAAAAAAAAAAATTCTCAAAACTCGACAAAAAAATAAAACGATCAGTGGACCGTGTAGAGAATCTAAAACTGCATAAGAATCGTATAGACCAAAATTGGCGTTCACGTGCTCGTTTTTGAGAAAAAAGTTAAAAAAGCTCTCAAAATTCGAGATAAAAAAAAAAAAACCATCTACCAGGTAGCCAACGGTAAACGGTACAAGTATCGTACGGGCGAAAACGAGCGTTACCGTGCTCGTTTTCGAGTTATTGACGAAAAACAGCCTGGAGCGATCGGTCCGGCGGTCGACGCGCGAAAGTTTCTAAGTCCGCTCTGCTCCGAAACACCGCTCCGGCGTCAAAAATCGTCGTAGGACAAAAAATAGACACGCTATCTTGCAGGAAAAAATCCGGGGAACACGATGGCGTCGTCAAAAGTGCAGGTCGTCGAGCTCGTTTTCGAGAAAAAAAAAAAAAAATTCTCAAAATTCGACAAAAAAATAAAACGATCAGTGGACCGTGTAGAGAATATAAAACTGCATAAGAATCGTATAGACGAAAATTGGCGTTCACGTGCTCGTTTTTGTGGAAAAAATTAAAAAAGCTCTCAAACTTCGAGATAAAAAAAAAAAAAACCGTCTACCAGGTAGCCAACGGTAAACGGTACAAGTATCGTACGGGCGAAAACGAGCGTTACCGTGCTCGTTTTCGAGTTATTGACGAAAAACAGCCTGGAGCGATCGGTCCGGCGGTCGACGCGCGAAAGTTTCTAAGTCCGCTCTGCTCCGAATCATCGCTCCGGCGTCAAAAATCGTCGTAGGACAAAAAATCGCCACCCTATCTTGCAGGAAAAAATCCGGGGAACACGATGGCGTCGTCAAAAGTGCAGGTCGTCGAGCTCGTTTTCGAGAAAAAAAAAAAAAAATTCTCAAAATTCGACAAAAAAATAAAACGATCAGTGGACCGTGTAGAGAATATAAAACTGCATAAGAATCGTATAGACGAAAATTGGCGTTCACGTGCTCGTTTTTGTGGAAAAAATTAAAAAAGCTCTCAAACTTCGAGATAAAAAAAAAAAAAACCGTCTACCAGGTAGCCAACGGTAAACGGTACAAGTATCGTACGGGCGAAAACGAGCGTTACCGTGCTCGTTTTCGAGTTATTGACGAAAAACAGCCTGGAGCGATCGGTCCGGCGGTCGACGCGCGAAAGTTTCTAAGTCCGCTCTGCTCCGAATCATCGCTCCGGCGTCAAAAATCGTCGTAGGACAAAAAATCGCCACCCTATCTTGCAGGAAAAAATCCGGGGAACACGATGGCGTCGTCAAAAGTGCAGGTCGTCGAGCTCGTTTTCGAGAAAAAAAAAAAAAAATTCTCAAAATTCGACAAAAAAATAAAACGATCAGTGGACCGTGTAGAGAATATAAAACTGCATAAGAATCGTATAGACCAAAATTGGCGTTCACGTGCTCGTTTTTGAGAAAAAAGTTAAAAAAGCTCTCAAAATTCGAGATAAAAAAAAAAAAAACCATCTACCAGGTAGCCAACGGTAAACGGTACAAGTATCGTACGGGCGAAAACGAGCGTTACCGTGCTCGTTTTCGAGTTATTGACGAAAAACAGCCTGGAGCGATCGGTCCGGCGGTCGACGCGCGAAAGTTTCTAAGTCCGCTCTGCTCCGAAACACCGCTCCGGCGTCAAAAATCGTCGTAGGACAAAAAATAGACACGCTATCTTGCAGGAAAAAATCCGGGGAACACGATGGCGTCGTCAAAAGTGCAGGTCGTCGAGCTCGTTTTCGAGAAAAAAAAAAAAAAATTCTCAAAATTCGACAAAAAAATAAAACGATCAGTGGACCGTGTAGAGAATATAAAACTGCATAAGAATCGTATAGACGAAAATTGGCGTTCACGTGCTCGTTTTTGTGGAAAAAATTAAAAAAGCTCTCAAAATTCGAGATAAAAAAAAAAAAAACCATCTACCAGGTAGCCAACGGTAAACGGTACAAGTATCGTACGGGCGAAAACGAGCGTTACCGTGCTCGTTTTCGAGTTATTGACGAAAAACAGCCTGGAGCGATCGGTCCGGCGGTCGACGCGCGAAAGTTTCTAAGTCCGCTCTGCTCCGAAACACCGCTCCGGCGTCAAAAATCGTCGTAGGACAAAAAATAGACACGCTATCTTGCAGGAAAAAATCCGGGGAACACGATGGCGTCGTCAAAAGTGCAGGTCGTCGAGCTCGTTTTCGAGAAAAAAAAAAAAAAATTCTCAAAATTCGACAAAAAAATAAAACGATCAGTGGACCG
The DNA here is from genome assembly GCF_051014445.1 of Colletes latitarsis. NCBI lineage: Eukaryota > Metazoa > Arthropoda > Insecta > Hymenoptera > Colletidae > Colletes > Colletes latitarsis. Next base: position 118,859 of record NW_027488401.1, read on the forward strand.
TGTAGAGAATATAAAACTGCATAAGAATCGTATAGACGAAAATTGGCGTTCACGTGCTCGTTTTTGTGGAAAAAATTAAAAAAGCTCTCAAACTTCGAGATAAAAAAAAAAAAAACCGTCTACCAGGTAGCCAACGGTAAACGGTACAAGTATCGTACGGGCGAAAACGAGCGTTACCGTGCTCGTTTTCGAGTTATTGACGAAAAACAGCCTGGAGCGATCGGTCCGGCGGTCGACGCGCGAAAGTTTCTAAGTCCGCTCTGCTCCGAATCATCGCTCCGGCGTCAAAAATCGTCGTAGGACAAAAAATCGCCACCCTATCTTGCAGGAAAAAATCCGGGGAACACGATGGCGTCGTCAAAAGTGCAGGTCGTCGAGCTCGTTTTCGAGAAAAAAAAAAAAAAATTCTCAAAATTCGACAAAAAAATAAAACGATCAGTGGACCGTGTAGAGAATATAAAACTGCATAAGAATCGTATAGACCAAAATTGGCGTTCACGTGCTCGTTTTTGAGAAAAAAGTTAAAAAAGCTCTCAAAATTCGAGATAAAAAAAAAAAAAACCATCTACCAGGTAGCCAACGGTAAACGGTACAAGTATCGTACGGGCGAAAACGAGCGTTACCGTGCTCGTTTTCGAGTTATTGACGAAAAACAGCCTGGAGCGATCGGTCCGGCGGTCGACGCGCGAAAGTTTCTAAGTCCGCTCTGCTCCGAATCATCGCTCCGGCGTCAAAAATCGTCGTAGGACAAAAAATCGCCACCCTATCTTGCAGGAAAAAATCCGGGGAACACGATGGCGTCGTCAAAAGTGCAGGTCGTCGAGCTCGTTTTCGAGAAAAAAAAAAAAAAATTCTCAAAATTCGACAAAAAAATAAAACGATCAGTGGACCGTGTAGAGAATATAAAACTGCATAAGAATCGTATAGACGAAAATTGGCGTTCACGTGCTCGTTTTTGTGGAAAAAATTAAAAAAGCTCTCAAAATTCGAGATAAAAAAAAAAAAAACCATCTACCAGGTAGCCAACGGTAAACGGTACAAGTATCGTACGGGCGAAAACGAGCGTTACCGTGCTCGTTTTCGAGTTATTGACGAAAAACAGCCTGGAGCGATCGGTCCGGCGGTCGACGCGCGAAAGTTTCTAAGTCCGCTCTGCTCCGAAACACCGCTCCGGCGTCAAAAATCGTCGTAGGACAAAAAATAGACACGCTATCTTGCAGGAAAAAATCCGGGGAACACGATGGCGTCGTCAAAAGTGCAGGTCGTCGAGCTCGTTTTCGAGAAAAAAAAAAAAAAATTCTCAAAATTCGACAAAAAAATAAAACGATCAGTGGACCGTGTAGAGAATATAAAACTGCATAAGAATCGTATAGACGAAAATTGGCGTTCACGTGCTCGTTTTTGTGGAAAAAATTAAAAAAGCTCTCAAAATTCGAGATAAAAAAAAAAAAAACCATCTACCAGGTAGCCAACGGTAAACGGTACAAGTATCGTACGGGCGAAAACGAGCGTTACCGTGCTCGTTTTCGAGTTATTGACGAAAAACAGCCTGGAGCGATCGGTCCGGCGGTCGACGCGCGAAAGTTTCTAAGTCCGCTCTGCTCCGAAACACCGCTCCGGCGTCAAAAATCGTCGTAGGACAAAAAATAGACACGCTATCTTGCAGGAAAAAATCCGGGGAACACGATGGCGTCGTCAAAAGTGCAGGTCGTCGAGCTCGTTTTCGAGAAAAAAAAAACAAAATTCTCAAAATTCGACAAAAAAATAAAACGATCAGTGGACCGTGTAGAGAATATAAAACTGCATAAGAATCGTATAGACGAAAATTGGCGTTCACGTGCTCGTTTTTGTGGAAAAAATTAAAAAAGCTCTCAAACTTCGAGATAAAAAAAAAAAAAACCGTCTACCAGGTAGCCAACGGTAAACGGTACAAGTATCGTACGGGCGAAAACGAGCGTTACCGTGCTCGTTTTCGAGTTATTGACGAAAAACAGCCTGGAGCGATCGGTCCGGCGGTCGACGCGCGAAAGTTTCTAAGTCCGCTCTGCTCCGAAACACCGCTCCGGCGTCAAAAATCGTCGTAGGACAAAAAATCGCCACCCTATCTTGCAGGAAAAAATCCGGGGAACACGATGGCGTCGTCAAAAGTGCAGGTCGTCGAGCTAGTTTTCGAGAAAAAAAAAAAAAAATTCTCAAAACTCGACAAAAAAATAAAACGATCAGTGGACCGTGTAGAGAATCTAAAACTGCATAAGAATCGTATAGACCAAAATTGGCGTTCACGTGCTCGTTTTTGAGAAAAAAGTTAAAAAAGCTCTCAAAATTCGAGATAAAAAAAAAAAAAACCATCTACCAGGTAGCCAACGGTAAACGGTACAAGTATCGTACGGGCGAAAACGAGCGTTACCGTGCTCGTTTTCGAGTTATTGACGAAAAACAGCCTGGAGCGATCGGTCCGGCGGTCGACGCGCGAAAGTTTCTAAGTCCGCTCTGCTCCGAAACACCGCTCCGGCGTCAAAAATCGTCGTAGGACAAAAAATAGACACGCTATCTTGCAGGAAAAAATCCGGGGAACACGATGGCGTCGTCAAAAGTGCAGGTCGTCGAGCTCGTTTTCGAGAAAAAAAAAAAAAAATTCTCAAAATTCGACAAAAAAATAAAACGATCAGTGGACCGTGTAGAGAATATAAAACTGCATAAGAATCGTATAGACGAAAATTGGCGTTCACGTGCTCGTTTTTGTGGAAAAAATTAAAAAAGCTCTCAAACTTCGAGATAAAAAAAAAAAAAACCGTCTACCAGGTAGCCAACGGTAAACGGTACAAGTATCGTACGGGCGAAAACGAGCGTTACCGTGCTCGTTTTCGAGTTATTGACGAAAAACAGCCTGGAGCGATCGGTCCGGCGGTCGACGCGCGAAAGTTTCTAAGTCCGCTCTGCTCCGAATCATCGCTCCGGCGTCAAAAATCGTCGTAGGACAAAAAATCGCCACCCTATCTTGCAGGAAAAAATCCGGGGAACACGATGGCGTCGTCAAAAGTGCAGGTCGTCGAGCTCGTTTTCGAGAAAAAAAAAAAAAAATTCTCAAAATTCGACAAAAAAATAAAACGATCAGTGGACCGTGTAGAGAATATAAAACTGCATAAGAATCGTATAGACGAAAATTGGCGTTCACGTGCTCGTTTTTGTGGAAAAAATTAAAAAAGCTCTCAAACTTCGAGATAAAAAAAAAAAAAACCGTCTACCAGGTAGCCAACGGTAAACGGTACAAGTATCGTACGGGCGAAAACGAGCGTTACCGTGCTCGTTTTCGAGTTATTGACGAAAAACAGCCTGGAGCGATCGGTCCGGCGGTCGACGCGCGAAAGTTTCTAAGTCCGCTCTGCTCCGAATCATCGCTCCGGCGTCAAAAATCGTCGTAGGACAAAAAATCGCCACCCTATCTTGCAGGAAAAAATCCGGGGAACACGATGGCGTCGTCAAAAGTGCAGGTCGTCGAGCTCGTTTTCGAGAAAAAAAAAAAAAAATTCTCAAAATTCGACAAAAAAATAAAACGATCAGTGGACCGTGTAGAGAATCTAAAACTGCATAAGAATCGTATAGACCAAAATTGGCGTTCACGTGCTCGTTTTTGAGAAAAAAGTTAAAAAAGCTCTCAAAATTCGAGATAAAAAAAAAAAAAACCATCTACCAGGTAGCCAACGGTAAACGGTACAAGTATCGTACGGGCGAAAACGAGCGTTACCGTGCTCGTTTTCGAGTTATTGACGAAAAACAGCCTGGAGCGATCGGTCCGGCGGTCGACGCGCGAAAGTTTCTAAGTCCGCTCTGCTCCGAAACACCGCTCCGGCGTCAAAAATCGTCGTAGGACAAAAAATAGACACGCTATCTTGCAGGAAAAAATCCGGGGAACACGATGGCGTCGTCAAAAGTGCAGGTCGTCGAGCTCGTTTTCGAGAAAAAAAAAAAAAAATTCTCAAAATTCGACAAAAAAATAAAACGATCAGTGGACCGTGTAGAGAATATAAAACTGCATAAGAATCGTATAGACGAAAATTGGCGTTCACGTGCTCGTTTTTGTGGAAAAAATTAAAAAAGCTCTCAAAATTCGAGATAAAAAAAAAAAAAACCATCTACCAGGTAGCCATCGGTAAACGGTACAAGTATCGTACGGGCGAAAACGAGCGTTACCGTGCTCGTTTTCGAGTTATTGACGAAAAACAGCCTGGAGCGATCGGTCCGGCGGTCGACGCGCGAAAGTTTCTAAGTCCGCTCTGCTCCGAAACACCGCTCCGGCGTCAAAAATCGTCGTAGGACAAAAAATAGACACGCTATCTTGCAGGAAAAAATCCGGGGAACACGATGGCGTCGTCAAAAGTGCAGGTCGTCGAGCTCGTTTTCGAGAAAAAAAAAAAAAAATTCTCAAAATTCGACAAAAAAATAAAACGATCAGTGGACCGTGTAGAGAATCTAAAACTGCATAAGAATCGTATAGACGAAAATTGGCCTTAACGTGCTGGTTTTCGAGTTATTGACGATAAGCCGGTATATATATGTCCGAGATAAAAAAAAAGATAGGGACAGTGGGAATCTCCTATACTATCACGGGCGTGTATTCTCCTACTAGTTTGATGGTTGCTGTTGCATAAACCACCGACTGTTTGGCCCGCCGTTTAACCGCGCAGTTTAAAATTGCAACACAATGTTGGTGTCGCTCCGGATCGAAAAAATGGAAAAACGACATACTTTACGCATAGGGGCGGCTGATCTTAACATATTTTGTCAATGTCATCTTCCCAGTGACCCTAGGAAGGAGTTTGCCGTTGCACGTTTTCCTATTAAAAAGTAATTAGTGTACAAAAATTTTCGTGAAGCAAAAAACAAGAATATGAAAGTACGTTCCATGAGCATTACGGTGAATAAAACAGAAATTAAAAATTCCCGAGGGGTTGAACAGCATCATATTGAATTCGTTTTGCTGACTGGGGTCTGCGCCCCCCAGACCCCCGCTACACTAGCCCAGACCAAACCCACTTTGTAATAGTGGTATCATATTAAATTGAACAGCATCGTACTTAATTCGTTTTGCTGAATGGGGGGCTGCGCCCCCCAAACCCCCGCTACACTAGCCCAGACCTAACCCATTTTGTAATAGCGGTATCAAATTAAATTGAACAGCATCGTACTAAATTCGTTTTGCTGACTGGGGGGCTGCGCCCCCCAGACCCCCGCAACACTAGCCCGGACCTAACCCACTTTGTAATAGCGGTATCATATTAAATTGAACAGCATCGTACTAAATTCGTTTTGCTGAATGGGGGGCTGCGCCCCCCAAACCCCCGCTACACTAGCCCAGACCTAACCCATTTTGTAATAGCGGTATCAAATTAAATTGAACAGCATCATATTGAATTCGTTTTGCTGACTGGGGTCTGCGCCCCCCAGACCCCCGCTACAATAGCCCAGACCTAACCCACTTTGTAATAGTGGTATCATATTAAATTGAACAGCATCGTACTTAATTCGTTTTGCTGAATGGGGGGCTGCGCCCCCCAAACCCCCGCTACACTAGCCCAGACCTAACCCATTTTGTAATAGCGGTATCAAATTAAATTGAACAGCATCGTACTAAATTCGTTTTGCTGACAGGGGTCTGCGCCCCCCAGACCCCCGCTACACTAGCCCAGACCTAACCCCCTTTGTAATAGCGGTATCATATTAAATTGAACAGCATCATATTGAATTCGTTTTGCTGACTGGGGTCTGCGCGCCCCAGACCCCCGCAACACTAGCCCGGACCTAACCCACTTTGTAATAGCGGTATCACATTAAATTGAACAGCATCGTACTAAATTCGTTTTGCTGAATGGGGGGCTGCGCCCCCCAAACCCCCGCTACACTAGCCCAGACCTAACCCATTTTGTAATAGCGGTATCAAACTAAATTGAACAGCATCATATTGAATTCGTTTTGCTGACTGGGGTCTGCGCCCCCCCGACCCCCGCTACAATAGCCCAGACCTAACCCACTTTGTAATAGTGGTATCATATTAAATTGAACAGCATCGTACTTAATTCGTTTTGCTGAATGGGGGGCTGCGCCCCCCAAACCCCCGCTACACTAGCCCAGACCTAACCCATTTTGTAATAGCGGTATCAAATTAAATTGAACAGCATCGTACTAAATTCGTTTTGCTGACAGGGGTCTGCGCCCCCCAGACCCCCGCTACACTAGCCCAGACCTAACCCCCTTTGTAATAGCGGTATCATATTAAATTGAACAGCATCATATTGAATTCGTTTTGCTGACTGGGGTCTGCGCGCCCCAGACCCCCGCAACACTAGCCCGGACCTAACCCACTTTGTAATAGCGGTATCATATTAAATTGAACAGCATCGTACTAAATTCGTTTTGCTGAATGGGGGGCTGCGCCCCCCAAACCCCCGCTACACTAGCCCAGACCTAACCCATTTTGTAATAGCGGTATCAAATTAAATTGAACAGCATCATATTGAATTCGTTTTGCTGACTGGGGTCTGCGCCCCCCAGACCCCCGCTACACTAGCCCAGACCTAACCCACTTTGTAATAGTGGTATCATATTAAATTGAACAGCATCGTACATAATTCGTTTTGCTGAATGGGGGGCTGCGCCCCCCAAACCCCCGCTACACTAGCCCAGACCTAACCCATTTTGTAATAGCTGTATCAAATTAAATTGAACAGCATCATATTGAATTCGTTTTGCTGACAGGGGTCTGCGCCCCCCAGACCCCCGCTACACTAGCCCAGACCTAACCCACTTTGTAATAGTGGTATCATATTAAATTGAACAGCATCGTACATAATTCGTTTTGCTGAATGGGGGGCTGCGCCCCCCAAACCCCCGCTACACTAGCCCAGACCTAACCCATTTTGTAATAGCGGTATCAAATTAAATTGAACAGCATCATATTGAATTCGTTTTGCTGACTGGGGTCTGCGCCCCCCAAACCCCCGCTACACTAGCCCAGACCTAACCCATTTTGTAATAGCGGTATCAAATTAAATTGAACAGCATCATATTGAATTCGTTTTGCTGACTGGGGTCTGCGCCCCCCAAACCCCCGCTACACCAGCCCAGACCTAACCCATTTTGTAATAGCGGTATCAAATTAAATTGAGCAGCATCATATTGAATTCGTTTTGCTGACAGGGGTCTGCGCCCCCCAGACCCCCGCTACACTAGCCCAGACCTAACCCCCTTTGTAATAGCGGTATCATATTAAATTGAACAGCATCATATTGAATTCGTTTTGCTGACTGGGGTCTGCGCGCCCCAAACCCCCGCAACACTGGCCCAGACCTAGCCCATTTTGTAATGACTGTATTGGAACTGCGTTAGGGCTAGTTTAGAATTGGTTAGGTGAAGTAATGCGGAGAGCAGTTTCGCCTGCGTCCCGGGATGCTTGTTGGCATGAGTGGTGTCTGAATGAGTAAAGACGGATGAGACACTTGTGGGGTATGGTGAGTCAGATTCCCAAACTACCCATATATTCTTCTGAGGCATGGGTGCCTATCCAAGGATCTCCTTCGGTATCTAAAACAGAAATAAAAAAAAAAAAAAAAAAAAAAAAAAAAAAATGAATATGGACTGTGTTAGGACTGAATTGGATAAGGTCTGGGTTACGTCTCGGTTAGGTCTGAGTTAGGACTGGTTTAAGACTGGGTTAGGACTGGGTTAGGACTGGGTTAGGACTGGGTTAGGTCTGGGTTAGGACTGGGTTAGGTCTGGGTTAGGTCTGGGTTAGGACTGGGTTAGGTCTGGGTTAGGACTGGGTTAGGACTGGGTTAGGTCTGGGTTAGGTCTGGGTTAGGTCTGGGTTAGGACTGGGTTAGGACTGGGTTACGACTGGGTTAGGTCTGGGTTACGACTGGGTTAGGTCTGGGTTACGACTGGGTTAGGTCTGGGTTACGACTGGGTTAGGTCTGGGTTACGACTGGGTTAGGATTGGGTTAGGTCTGGTTTAGGACTGGGTTAGGTCTAGGTTAGGACTGGGTTAGGTCTGGGTTAGGTCTGGGTTAGGACTGGGTTAGGTCTGGGTTAGGACTGGGTTAGTACTGGGTTAGGACTGGGTTAGGTCTGGGTTAGGTCTGGGTTATTTCTGGGTTAGGTCTGGGTTAGGTCTGGGTTAGGTCTGGGTTAGGGCTGGGTTAGGTCTGGGTTAGGTCTGGGTCAGGTCTGGGGTATTTCTGGGTTAGGACTGGGTTAGGTCTGGGTTAGGTCTGGGTTATTTCTGGGTTAGGTCTGGGTTAGGTCTGGGTTAGGTCTGGGTTAGGTCTGGGTTAGGACTGGGTTAGGTCTGGGTTAGGACTGGGTTAGGTCTGGGTTAGGTCTGGGTTAGGTCTGGGTTAGGTCTGGGTTATTTCTGGGTTAGGTCTGGGTTAGGTCTGGGTTAGGTCTGGGTTAGGGCTGGGTTAGGTCTGGGTTAGGTCTGGGTCAGGTCTGGGGTATTTCTGGGTTAGGACTGGGTTAGGTCTGGGTTAGGACTGGGTTAGGTCTGGGTTAGGACTGGGTTAGGACTGGGTTAGGTCTGGGTTAGGTCTGGGTTAGGTTTGGGTTAGGACTGGGTAGGTTCTGGGTTAGGACTTGGTTAGGACTGGGTTAGGACTGTGTTAGGACTGGGTTAGGTCTGGGTTAGGTCTGGGTTAGGACTGGGTTAGGTCTGGGTTAGGACTGGGTTAGGACTGGGTTAGGTCTGGGTTAGGTCTGGGTTAGGACTGGGTTAGGTCTGGGTTAGGACTGGGTTAGGTCTGGGTTAGTACTGGATTTGGTTAGGTCTGGGTTAGGTCTGGGTTAGGTCTGGGTTAGGACTGGGTTAGGACTGGGTTAGGTCTGGGTTAGGACTGGGTTAGGACTGGGTTAGGACTGGGTTAGGTCTGGGTTAGGTCTGGGTTATTTCTGGGTTAGGTCTGGGTTAGGTCTGGGTTAGGTCTGGGTTAGGTCTGGGTTAGGTCTGGGTTAGGACTGGGTTAGGACTGGGTTAGGTCTGGGTTAGGTCTGGGTTAGGACTGGGTTAGGTCTGGGTTAGGACTGGGTTAGGTCTGGGTTAGGTCTGGGTTCGGTCTGGGTTAGGACTGGGTTAGGTCTGGGTTAGGTCTGGGTTAGGTCTGGGTTAGGTCTGGGTTAGGACTGGGTTAGGACTGGGTTAGGACTGGGTTAGGTCTGGGTTAGGTCTGGGTTATTTCTGGGTTAGGACTGGGTTAGGACTGGGTTAGGACTGGGTTAGGTCTGGGTTAGGTCTGGGTTAGGTCTGAGTTAGGTCTGGGTTAGGACTGGGTTAGGACTGGGTTAGGTCTGGGTTAGGTCTGGGTTAGGACTGGGTTAGGACTGGGTTAGGTCTGGGTTAGGTCTGGGTTAGGACTGGGTTAGGTCTGGGTTAGGACTGGGTTAGGTCTGGGTTAGTACTGGATTTGGTTAGGTCTGGGTTAGGTCTGGGTTAGGTCTGGGTTAGGTCTGGGTTAGGACTGGGTTAGGTCTGGGTTAGGACTGGGTTAGGTCTGGGTTAGTACTGGATTTGGTTAGGTCTGGGTTAGGTCTGGGTTAGGTCTGGGTTAGGACTGGGTTAGGACTGGGTTAGGTCTGGGTTAGGACTGGGTTAGGACTGGGTTAGGACTGGGTTAGGTCTGGGTTAGGTCTGGGTTAGGACTGGGTTAGGTCTGGGTTAGGTCTGGGTTCGGTCTGGGTTAGGTCTGGGTTAGGTCTGGGTTAGGACTGGGTTAGGACTGGGTTAGGTCTGGGTTAGGTCTGGGTTAGGACTGGGTTAGGTCTGGGTTAGGACTGGGTTAGGTCTGGGTTAGTACTGGATTTGGTTAGGTCTGGGTTAGGTCTGGGTTAGGGCTGGGTTAGGTCTGGGTTCGGTCTGGGTTAGGTTTGGGTTAGGTCTGGGTTAGGACTGGGTTAGGACTGGGTTAGGTCTGGGTTAGGACTGGGTTAGGACTGGGTTAGGTCTGGGTTAGGACTGGGTTAGGACTGGGTTAGGTCTGGGTTAGGACTGGGTTAGGACTGGGTTAGGTCTGGGTTAGGTCTGGGTTAGGACTGGGTTAGGTCTGGGTTAGGTCTGGGTTCGGTCTGGGTTAGGTCTGGGTTAGGTCTGGGTTAGGACTGGGTTAGGACTGGGTTAGGTCTGGGTTAGGACTGGGTTAGGACTGGGTTAGGTCTGGGTTAGGACTGGGTTAGGACTGGGTTAGGTCTGGGTTAGGACTGGGTTAGGACTGGGTTAGGTCTGGGTTAGGTCTGGGTTAGGACTGGGTTAGGTCTGGGTTAGGACTGGGTTAGGTCTGGGTTAGTACTGGATTTGGTTAGGTCTGGGTTAGGTCTGGGTTAGGTCTGGGTTAGGACTGGGTTAGGGCTGGGTTAGGTCTGGGTTAGGACTGGGTTAGGACTGGGTTAGGTCTGGGTTAGGACTGGGTTAGGACTGGGTTAGGACTGGGTTAGGTCTGGGTTAGGTCTGGGTTATTTCTGGGTTAGGTCTGGGTTAGGTCTGGGTTAGGTCTGGGTTAGGTCTGGGTTAGGTCTGGGTTAGGACTGGGTTAGGACTGGGTTAGGTCTGGGTTAGGTCTGGGTTAGGACTGGGTTAGGTCTGGGTTAGGACTGGGTTAGGTCTGGGTTAGGTCTGGGTTCGGTCTGGGTTAGGACTGGGTTAGGTCTGGGTTAGGTCTGGGTTAGGTCTGGGTTAGGTCTGGGTTAGGTCTGGGTTAGGTCTGGGTTAGGACTGGGTTAGGACTGGGTTAGGTCTGGGTTAGGTCTGGGTTAGGACTGGGTTAGGTCTGGGTTAGTACTGGATTTGGTTAGGTCTGGGTTAGGTCTGGGTTAGGTCTGGGTTAGGACTGGGTTAGGACTGGGTTAGGTCTGGGTTAGGACTGGGTTAGGACTGGGTTAGGACTGGGTTAGGTCTGGGTTAGGTCTGGGTTATTTCTGGGTTAGGTCTGGGTTAGGTCTGGGTTAGGTCTGGGTTAGGTCTGGGTTAGGTCTGGGTTAGGACTGGGTTAGGTCTGGGTTAGGTCTGGGTTCGGTCTGGGTTAGGTCTGGGTTAGGTCTGGGTTAGGTCTGAGTTAGGTCTGGGTTAGGACTGGGTTAGGACTGGGTTAGGACTGGGTTAGG
>NW_027488401.1:135000-137500 GCF_051014445.1 Colletes latitarsis
CATGCTGTGATCGCTGACGTTGCAGTCAGGCGACACTTTCCAGTCAAGTATGCTATTTGCGAGGTTCATCGAAGCTAGTGTTATGTCAATGTTCGATACACTCCTGTGAGTGAGAAACGTAGGAGTTCGGTCTGGTTTGTTGAGTAGAGCAAGGTTGTTTTGGAGAATGAACTCCTCCACCTTCCTTCCTCTCTCGTCTGTATGGTTGGAATACCAGAGCGCCGAGTGAGCATTAGAGTCCATTGTGATCAATACTTTCTCATTTCTGAGTTTGTCAAGAACTGTTTGAAGTTTTGTTAAAATTGGGTCTACGTCCCATGAATATTGGCAATATACATTGACTATGTGGAAGTTAAGTTGCCCTTGCCGAACATGAAAAGCCATTATGTGTCTATTGTTGTCAATGTTGATTTGAAAAGCCTGAATGTTTTTGTTCGCGATTATTGCCGCAACCCAGGGAGACTCAGCATTAGGTTGTATTGTTGCGACACTTGTGGAGTACCCTCTTACCTTGTTTTGATAAGTGTAAGGCTCTTGTATGCAGATTATGTCTATATTGTCCTTTTGGAGTCGTTTTAGTAGATTTGCTGCTGCTGCAGCCGACCTCTGAGCATTTATTTGGGCGATTATCATGTCCAATTTATCTTCGATTTCACCAAGTCCACATATCGTACAAATATGGGACAATTTTTGTCTTTAACCGAGTGGTTCGAGTCACTTCTTTTCGCTCTGGTGCAATTTATGCACTTTGGTGTATCCTTAGCTTTACATTTGTCTTTCAAGTGGTCCTTGGAGCCACATGATTCGCAAAGTTGGTCTGGAGCGTTGCAATTTTTTGCAACGTGACCAAAACCGTGGCATTTGAAGCATCTAGTGATGTTCAAAAACTCACGGATGCGGTACGAAGACCACATCATAAAGACCTTCCCTTTTTCGGTCAGTTCTTTAAATTCTGGACCGGGGGTTTCCACGATCCAGTTTACTTTTTCATTATCCTTCGTTTTGAATGAATGCCTGAAGGTAATGGATTTTTCTAATACTTCCAAATATGCGTCGCTTTTCTGGGGGAAGTTTTTCTGAATAAGCTCAGTTTTGAGCTCTTCAGGTGTGTTATCTTTCTCAACGTCGTATATTATAATGCAGGGATTCTGCCTCTTAGGATCGTCGATCTTGAGTCCCGCTTTTTGCAGCGGGGCACTCTTGATCAGGTCTACGTCGTTCTTGCTCTCTACTTCGATTATAATGCCTTTACTACGCATTTGTCTAATGCCTTTGACATGAAGCTTAGAGCGAATGCTCTTAAGCTCGTTTGTCACGCTTTTCTTTATCTCCTCATTACTTCTCTTATCGTTCTCCTTTGTTGGCCTGATGAGTATGACCTCACCAGACCTTTTTGCCGTTGTCCTGTTTGCCGGTGCAGGTCCGGTCTTGTTGCCAGGGGTGCAGGTCGGCCCCTTATTTAAACTTGCCACCTGCGAGTATGAGAGCGCGGGGCTCTTACGCTCGCCGGAGGCTTTTAACATCTCATTCTCAATAATGAGGTTATAGAGAATGCTCTCCATAACCCCCCATTTCGCCATGATGGTTTTTATTTCAGTCTTTGCCAGGTTGTTTGTTTCGTTGAGCAAGAAATGCTCAAGTTCGCTCCTTTGTTCTTTGACTCTTTCCAAAGGTTTGGGTGTCGGTTCTTTTTGCGATCTTTGTGTTAAGTCATTGATCGTCATCTGAGTGTGAGTGGTTGGGTCGCTTTCATTCGAGTCAGCATCGACCATCTTCCTCTTGCGAGGGGGGATGGTTTTCTCTGGTTTGGCGCAGCATTTCTCAGTGGATCTGAGTTCTGCTGCGCTCATAACCTCACTCTCATCGCCGCTGCTACCGCTGCCTTCGGTAGAGCTGCTCTCAGCGATGAGTTGGTAGAACGGAACCTTCTTGCCGGGTCTAGGGTTTTTCAGGTAGGTTTCTTTGTCCGAGTTCGTAGCCAGTGTCGTTGCCGTTTTAGTTTTTGTTTTGTTTTTCTTTTGTTTGGGTTTTGTGTTGGAATCTATCATATTGTTCCCACGAGTATGGTCGGTTTTGATACTGTCCGGGAAGAGCCGCCATTCCAGGACAGGCCTGACACACGGTGCCCTGAGGCCGAGCATGCCATCACCAGGGGGTCGGCAGGTACCCCAGTGTTGTTCGCTTGGGGTTGGGGCTACCCCCCCAACCATTCATCCCATCACCACGAAGCAGAGCTTAGGATTTGGGGGCCGTTTGAAGAGTTGCCATTCTCGCGGGCCGGGCGGTAAAGCCAAGCCCCCCGTTTCCGCTGCCGTCGCGTACCATAGGCAAGACCGAGAGGAGTTGCGAATGGGTCGTTGCGACGACCAACAGGGGATTTACGGTATGGGTGCTCAGGCTCCTCGGGTTCGCTACCCGTACAGTGGCGTGTACCACTCACACCACTGTCCCTGAGGGTTTTGAGACCTCTTCGTTTTGAGACATTTTAGATCTTATTTTG
>NW_027488401.1:142500-145000 GCF_051014445.1 Colletes latitarsis
TACTCCAGACAACACGACGCACGACGCCGTAAAACACTCGCGCGAGTCCAGACTGATCTCTGCCTCACCACGCAAGGGGTGCGCAAACTTGCCAATAATATATAATATTTATTCTTTTTCGTACGTCCAGCGACAAACGCCAACGAAATACCCAAATTCTCGCTCGTACGTTGATACCTTTCTCTTCATCGACCCGGCTCCGAAACGTTCTTCGCCATCTCCCCGAAAGGAGAGGTAAACGACGGCGGGGTTAGGGAATCTGAGAACAACGCAAGCAGTTTTAGGACAAGTGAACGACCCTCAGCCAGGCGTGGTCCAGGAATTTTATCCGTGGACCGCAATGTGCGTTCGAAATGTCGATGTTCATGTGTCCTGCAGTTCACACGTTGACGCGCAATTAGCTGCGTTCTTCATCGACCCACGAGCCAAGTGATCCACCGTTCAGGGTAATCATATACAATTTACAATTTTTCTCTTTGTATTTAAAAATGCTCCTTGTTCTTTGCTTTAAAAATATTCGATGTTCGCACCTCCGACCAGCGTATCGACGGAGGATTGAACGCGCCATATCGACGACAAAAGTTTCTTTTTGTTTCCTGAATGACGGAAAACCATCGTTCGACGGCCGGGCGTACAGTACATTCAAAAGCCTTTGCGCGTGGCTGCGACCAAACGGGTATAATACACCCGTATATTCTTGGTTCCGAACAGTAACTTCACGCGCAATCGGGCGAACGCACGCGGCAGCGCCCATCGGTTGCTCGATGAAATCGATGCGATAAACTACAGCCTTCTCGGCTGGTCGTCGTTAGTCGCGCGAGCAACGGATGGCCGCACAATCGACGCGTCGTCGTTTGCGATTATTCGCCTCACGTTAGCCATGAGTATGTATATTATTCATTTACGAACGAACGCGGCAGCGTCCATCGGTTGCTCGATGAAATCGATGCGATAAACTACAGCCGTCTCGGCTGGTCGTCGTTAGTCGCGCGAGCAACGATGGCCGCAAAATCGACGCGTCGTCGTTTGCGATTATTCGCCTCAAGTTAGCCATGAGTATGTATAACATTCATTTACGAACGAACGCGGCAGCGTCCATCGGTTGCTCGATGAAATCGATGCGATAAACTACAGCCGTTTCGGCTGGTCGTCGTTAGTCGCGCGAGCAACGATGGCCGCAAAATCGACGCGTCGTCGTTTGCGATTATTCGCCTCAAGTTAGCCATGAGTATGTATATTATTCATTTACGAACGAACGCGGCAGCGTCCATCGGTTGCTCGATGAAATCGATGCGATAAACTACAGCCGTTTCGGCTGGTCGTCGTTAGTCGCGCGAGCAACGATGGCCGCAAAATCGACGCGTCGTCGTTTGCGATTATTCGCCTCAAGTTAGCCATGAGTATGTATATTATTCATTTACGAACGAACGCGGCAGCGTCCATCGGTTGCTCGATGAAATCGATGCGATAAACTACAGCCGTTTCGGCTGGTCGTCGTTAGTCGCGCGAGCAACGATGGCCGCAAAATCGACGCGTCGTCGTTTGCGATTATTCGCCTCAAGTTAGCCATGAGTATGTATATTATTCATTTACGAACGAACGCGGCAGCGTCCACCGGTTGCTCGATGAAATCGATGCGATAAACTACAGCCGTCTCGGCTGGTCGTCGTTAGTCGCGCGAGCAACGATGGCCGCAAAATCGACGCGTCGTCGTTTGCGATTATTCGCCTCTGGCTATCCGTGAGTATGTATAATATTCATATACGAACGAACGCGGCAGCGCCCATCGGTTGCTCGATGAAATCGATGCGATAAACTACAGCCTTCTCGGCTGGTCGTCGTTAGTCGCGCGAGCAACGATGGCCGCAAAATCGACGCGTCGTCGTTTGCGATCATTCGCCTCAGGCTATCCGTGAGTATGTATAATATTCATTTACGAACGAACGCGGCAGCGTCCATCGGTTGCTCGATGAAATCGATGCGATAAACTACAGCCGTTTCGGCTGGTCGTCGTTAGTCGCGCGAGCAACGATGGCCGCAAAATCGACGCGTCGTCGTTTGCGATCATTCGCCTCAGGCTATCCGTGAGTATGTATAACATTCATTTACGAACGAACGCGGCAGCGTCCATCGGTTGCTCGATGAAATCGATGCGATAAACTACAGCCGTCTCGGCTGATCGTCGTTAGTCGCGCGAGCAACGATGGCCGCACAATCGACGCGTCGTCGTTTGCGATTATTCGCCTCAGGCTATCCGTGAGTATGTATAACATTCATTTACGAACGAACGCGGCAGCGTCCATCGGTTGCTCGATGAAATCGATGCGATAAACTACAGCCGTCTCGGCTGATCGTCGTTAGTCGCGCGAGCAACGATGGCCGCACAATCGACGCGTCGTCGTTTGCGATTATTCGCCTCAGGCTATCCGTGAGTATGTATAACATTCATTTACGAACGAACGCGGCAGCGTCCATCGGTTGCTCGATGAAATCGATGCGA
>NW_027488401.1:147500-162500 GCF_051014445.1 Colletes latitarsis
TTGGATGTGGTAGCCGTTTCTCAGGCTCCCTCTCCGGAATCGAACCCTGATTCCCCGTTACCCGTTACAACCATGGTAGGCGCAGAACCTACCATCGACAGTTGATAAGGCAGACATTTGAAAGATGCGTCGCCGGTACTGGAAGACCGTGCGATCAGCACAAAGTTATTCAGAGTCACCAAAGCAAACGATGAACGAACGGACAATAATGCCCGTCCAGACCACCGATTGGTTTTGATCTAATAAAAGCGTTCCTCCCATCACTGGGACGAACTCTGTTTTGCATGTATTAGCTCTAGAATTACCACAGTTATCCAAGTAAATGTGGGTACGATCAAAGGAACCATAACTGATTTAATGAGCCATTCGCGGTTTCACCTTAATACGGCGTGTACTGAGACATGCATGGCTTAATCTTTGAGACAAGCATATGACTACTGGCAGGATCAACCAGGGAACTTGAGTAAAGTTCTTTTGTAATATTCTCTCAATTTTATTCTTCGTCGCCGACTCTGAAGGAGAACGGACGACGACACATAAAAAACTCCTTCTTTCAACATCAAATTTTAGTCTTTCGTTCGAAAGACTTGAGAGCCACCTCTTCCTCTCTTGTGTTATAATATTATATATGTATAGAGAGGGTACCACCAAAAACCCTCTCCTTCGTTTAGTTTCTTTCACTTTTCCGAGAGCTCCCCAAACTCTCGTTTATTTAATTTAATTTCATTTTTCGAGAGAGCGACCACCAACTAACTCTCTTATATTTGCTTTTTCTCGACAGAGCCACCACCAACTAACTCTCTTATATTTGCTTTTTCTCGACAGAGTCACCACCAACTCTCTCTCGTTTATATTTGCTTTTTCTCGACAGAGAAACCACCAACTCTCTCGTTTATATTTGCTTTTTCTCGACAGAGTCACCACCAAACTCTCTCGTTTCGTATTTTACTTCACAACAGAACATTATTGTATAATGGTATCCCACAACGACAAAGTACGTAGAGCTGCGCTCATGCTGAACATCTCGGGCACTTATTCACGCTGGGCATCGATCGTGGAAGCACGTATTGCCAGGCCCGAAGACTAAGCATTCATGCTGGACAAAAACGAGAAAGCGCGTATGTGCTGGTCGAGAAAGCACGTATTCGGCGCCGTACTGTTATGTCGAGGTCAGACACCTGTATTTCATTCTTTGCTCACTTTCCAGAGTACGAACCGTAGTTCCATACAATTTTTGCCTTTTAAGCTACGCTCCGTAGAGTGTAGTGCCAGTTTATGGTTTTCACAAAATTTTCAATCGCTCGGACTGAAGAGTTGATGCTCGGATAGTACGAGTATACATATTTTAAACGTATACAAGTCACCAACGTCACTCGAGACGCTTATACCACTTCAAGAGCCATTCGGTCAAAGACACCGACTCGTGGCAATGCAGTGTGGAGAAAGTCTGGAACGAGCACGATACAGAACAGTCAGGATGAAATCCCGAGGAGCGACGACTGCTTCTCAACCGAGGTCGAAGAATAGCCGTACGCTCGACGCTGCCCCGACCGACTCGACCGGACCGTCGCTTCTCTTATAGGTACCGAGGCGCCCGCCGGAACGCCGGCGACGCACGGGCTTACGCACGGCCGCTTATGGGGGGAACCGCGCGACCCAACCGCCCGCCCGAACGGCCTGTTATAACTTAGAGCGAAAACCAACACCTGTAATTTCCTTAATAATTGAGCTAGGGCAAAAAAAAAAAACGCTATCTTGTAGGAAAAAAGCAGGGGAACACGATGCCGTCGTTAAAAATATAGATTGCCGTGCTCGTTTTCGAGAAAAAAATGAAAAAATGGTCAAAATCGTCGCAGGACAAAAACTCGACACGCTATCTTGTAGGCAAAAATTAGACGAATTCAAAACCGTAGTTAAAAATATCGGTCGTCGCGCTAGTTTTCGAGAAAAAAACAAAAACGTTCAAAAAATTCGAGATAAAAAAAAAAAAACCAGCCTACCAGATAGAAAAAATTACACTGAACAAATATCATATAGGTCAAAATATGTGTTAGCGTACTAGTTTTCGAGATATAGACGAAAAACCGTCGCCGCCGATCGGTACGTCGGTCGATGCGAAAGCACCGCGCGACCGAGCGCCCGCCTAAAAGACCAGTTCGAACATACCGAAAAATCAAGAAACCGTAACTTCCTTAATAATTGAGCTAGGACAAAAAATCGACACGCTATCTTGCAGGAAAAAATCCGGGGAACACGATGGCGTCGTCAAAAGTGCAGGTCGTCGAGCTAGTTTTCGAGAAAAAAAAAAAAAAATTCTCAAAACTCGACAAAAAAATAAAACGATCAGTGGACCGTGTAGAGAATCTAAAACTGCATAAGAATCGTATAGACCAAAATTGGCGTTCACGTGCTCGTTTTTGAGAAAAAAGTTAAAAAAGCTCTCAAAATTCGAGATAAAAAAAAAAAAACCATCTACCAGGTAGCCAACGGTAAACGGTACAAGTATCGTACGGGCGAAAACGAGCGTTACCGTGCTCGTTTTCGAGTTATTGACGAAAAACAGCCTGGAGCGATCGGTCCGGCGGTCGACGCGCGAAAGTTTCTAAGTCCGCTCTGCTCCGAAACACCGCTCCGGCGTCAAAAATCGTCGTAGGACAAAAAATAGACACGCTATCTTGCAGGAAAAAATCCGGGGAACACGATGGCGTCGTCAAAAGTGCAGGTCGTCGAGCTCGTTTTCGAGAAAAAAAAAAAAAAATTCTCAAAATTCGACAAAAAAATAAAACGATCAGTGGACCGTGTAGAGAATATAAAACTGCATAAGAATCGTATAGACGAAAATTGGCGTTCACGTGCTCGTTTTTGTGGAAAAAATTAAAAAAGCTCTCAAACTTCGAGATAAAAAAAAAAAAAACCGTCTACCAGGTAGCCAACGGTAAACGGTACAAGTATCGTACGGGCGAAAACGAGCGTTACCGTGCTCGTTTTCGAGTTATTGACGAAAAACAGCCTGGAGCGATCGGTCCGGCGGTCGACGCGCGAAAGTTTCTAAGTCCGCTCTGCTCCGAATCATCGCTCCGGCGTCAAAAATCGTCGTAGGACAAAAAATCGCCACCCTATCTTGCAGGAAAAAATCCGGGGAACACGATGGCGTCGTCAAAAGTGCAGGTCGTCGAGCTCGTTTTCGAGAAAAAAAAAAAAAAATTCTCAAAACTCGACAAAAAAATAAAACGATCAGTGGACCGTGTAGAGAATCTAAAACTGCATAAGAATCGTATAGACCAAAATTGGCGTTCACGTGCTCGTTTTTGAGAAAAAAGTTAAAAAAGCTCTCAAAATTCGAGATAAAAAAAAAAAAAACCATCTACCAGGTAGCCAACGGTAAACGGTACAAGTATCGTACGGGCGAAAACGAGCGTTACCGTGCTCGTTTTCGAGTTATTGACGAAAAACAGCCTGGAGCGATCGGTCCGGCGGTCGACGCGCGAAAGTTTCTAAGTCCGCTCTGCTCCGAAACACCGCTCCGGCGTCAAAAATCGTCGTAGGACAAAAAATAGACACGCTATCTTGCAGGAAAAAATCCGGGGAACACGATGGCGTCGTCAAAAGTGCAGGTCGTCGAGCTCGTTTTCGAGAAAAAAAAAAAAAAATTCTCAAAATTCGACAAAAAAATAAAACGATCAGTGGACCGTGTAGAGAATATAAAACTGCATAAGAATCGTATAGACGAAAATTGGCGTTCACGTGCTCGTTTTTGTGGAAAAAATTAAAAAAGCTCTCAAACTTCGAGATAAAAAAAAAAAAAACCGTCTACCAGGTAGCCAACGGTAAACGGTACAAGTATCGTACGGGCGAAAACGAGCGTTACCGTGCTCGTTTTCGAGTTATTGACGAAAAACAGCCTGGAGCGATCGGTCCGGCGGTCGACGCGCGAAAGTTTCTAAGTCCGCTCTGCTCCGAATCATCGCTCCGGCGTCAAAAATCGTCGTAGGACAAAAAATCGCCACCCTATCTTGCAGGAAAAAATCCGGGGAACACGATGGCGTCGTCAAAAGTGCAGGTCGTCGAGCTCGTTTTCGAGAAAAAAAAAAAAAAATTCTCAAAATTCGACAAAAAAATAAAACGATCAGTGGACCGTGTAGAGAATATAAAACTGCATAAGAATCGTATAGACCAAAATTGGCGTTCACGTGCTCGTTTTTGAGAAAAAAGTTAAAAAAGCTCTCAAAATTCGAGATAAAAAAAAAAAAAACCATCTACCAGGTAGCCAACGGTAAACGGTACAAGTATCGTACGGGCGAAAACGAGCGTTACCGTGCTCGTTTTCGAGTTATTGACGAAAAACAGCCTGGAGCGATCGGTCCGGCGGTCGACGCGCGAAAGTTTCTAAGTCCGCTCTGCTCCGAAACACCGCTCCGGCGTCAAAAATCGTCGTAGGACAAAAAATAGACACGCTATCTTGCAGGAAAAAATCCGGGGAACACGATGGCGTCGTCAAAAGTGCAGGTCGTCGAGCTCGTTTTCGAGAAAAAAAAAAAAAAATTCTCAAAATTCGACAAAAAAATAAAACGATCAGTGGACCGTGTAGAGAATATAAAACTGCATAAGAATCGTATAGACGAAAATTGGCGTTCACGTGCTCGTTTTTGTGGAAAAAATTAAAAAAGCTCTCAAACTTCGAGATAAAAAAAAAAAAAACCGTCTACCAGGTAGCCAACGGTAAACGGTACAAGTATCGTACGGGCGAAAACGAGCGTTACCGTGCTCGTTTTCGAGTTATTGACGAAAAACAGCCTGGAGCGATCGGTCCGGCGGTCGACGCGCGAAAGTTTCTAAGTCCGCTCTGCTCCGAATCATCGCTCCGGCGTCAAAAATCGTCGTAGGACAAAAAATCGCCACCCTATCTTGCAGGAAAAAATCCGGGGAACACGATGGCGTCGTCAAAAGTGCAGGTCGTCGAGCTCGTTTTCGAGAAAAAAAAAAAAAAATTCTCAAAATTCGACAAAAAAATAAAACGATCATTGGACCGTGTAGAGAATCTAAAACTGCATAAGAATCGTATAGACCAAAATTGGCCTTAACGTGCTGGTTTTCGAGTTATTGACGATAAGCCGGTATATATATGTCCGAGATAAAAAAAAAGATAGGGACAGTGGGAATCTCCTATACTATCACGGGCGTGTATTCTCCTACTAGTTTGATGGTTGCTGTTGCATAAACCACCGACTGTTTGGCCCGCCGTTTAACCGCGCGGTTTAAAATTGCAACACAATGTTGGTGTCGCTCCGGGGTGAAAAAATGGAAAAACGACATACTTTACGCATAGGGGCGGCTGATCTTAACATATTTTGTCATGTCACCACCCCAGTGACTCTAAGACGGATTTTGCCGTCGCACGTTTTTTTATTAAAAAGTTATTAGTATATAGAAGATTTCGTTAAGCAAAAAGACACGAATATGGGAGTAGGACAAAAAATCGCCAGCCTATCTTGCAGGAAAAAATCCGGGGAACACGATGGCGTCGTCAAAAGTGCAGGTCGTCGAGCTCGTTTTCGAGAAAAAAAAAAAAAAATTCTCAAAATTCGACAAAAAAATAAAACGATCAGTGGACCGTGTAGAGAATATAAAACTGCATAAGAATCG
This sequence comes from Colletes latitarsis, assembly GCF_051014445.1. Classification (NCBI taxonomy): domain Eukaryota; kingdom Metazoa; phylum Arthropoda; class Insecta; order Hymenoptera; family Colletidae; genus Colletes; species Colletes latitarsis. The sequence goes on from NW_027488401.1 coordinate 153,144, forward strand.
TATAGACGAAAATTGGCGTTCACGTGCTCGTTTTTGTGGAAAAAATTAAAAAAGCTCTCAAAATTCGAGATAAAAAAAAAAAAAACCATCTACCAGGTAGCCAACGGTAAACGGTACAAGTATCGTACGGGCGAAAACGAGCGTTACCGTGCTCGTTTTCGAGTTATTGACGAAAAACAGCCTGGAGCGATCGGTCCGGCGGTCGACGCGCGAAAGTTTCTAAGTCCGCTCTGCTCCGAAACACCGCTCCGGCGTCAAAAATCGTCGTAGGACAAAAAATAGACACGCTATCTTGCAGGAAAAAATCCGGGGAACACGATGGCGTCGTCAAAAGTGCAGGTCGTCGAGCTCGTTTTCGAGAAAAAAAAAACAAAATTCTCAAAATTCGACAAAAAAATAAAACGATCAGTGGACCGTGTAGAGAATATAAAACTGCATAAGAATCGTATAGACGAAAATTGGCGTTCACGTGCTCGTTTTTGTGGAAAAAATTAAAAAAGCTCTCAAACTTCGAGATAAAAAAAAAAAAAACCGTCTACCAGGTAGCCAACGGTAAACGGTACAAGTATCGTACGGGCGAAAACGAGCGTTACCGTGCTCGTTTTCGAGTTATTGACGAAAAACAGCCTGGAGCGATCGGTCCGGCGGTCGACGCGCGAAAGTTTCTAAGTCCGCTCTGCTCCGAAACACCGCTCCGGCGTCAAAAATCGTCGTAGGACAAAAAATCGCCACCCTATCTTGCAGGAAAAAATCCGGGGAACACGATGGCGTCGTCAAAAGTGCAGGTCGTCGAGCTAGTTTTCGAGAAAAAAAAAAAAAAATTCTCAAAACTCGACAAAAAAATAAAACGATCAGTGGACCGTGTAGAGAATCTAAAACTGCATAAGAATCGTATAGACCAAAATTGGCGTTCACGTGCTCGTTTTTGAGAAAAAAGTTAAAAAAGCTCTCAAAATTCGAGATAAAAAAAAAAAAAACCATCTACCAGGTAGCCAACGGTAAACGGTACAAGTATCGTACGGGCGAAAACGAGCGTTACCGTGCTCGTTTTCGAGTTATTGACGAAAAACAGCCTGGAGCGATCGGTCCGGCGGTCGACGCGCGAAAGTTTCTAAGTCCGCTCTGCTCCGAAACACCGCTCCGGCGTCAAAAATCGTCGTAGGACAAAAAATAGACACGCTATCTTGCAGGAAAAAATCCGGGGAACACGATGGCGTCGTCAAAAGTGCAGGTCGTCGAGCTCGTTTTCGAGAAAAAAAAAAAAAAATTCTCAAAATTCGACAAAAAAATAAAACGATCAGTGGACCGTGTAGAGAATATAAAACTGCATAAGAATCGTATAGACGAAAATTGGCGTTCACGTGCTCGTTTTTGTGGAAAAAATTAAAAAAGCTCTCAAACTTCGAGATAAAAAAAAAAAAAACCGTCTACCAGGTAGCCAACGGTAAACGGTACAAGTATCGTACGGGCGAAAACGAGCGTTACCGTGCTCGTTTTCGAGTTATTGACGAAAAACAGCCTGGAGCGATCGGTCCGGCGGTCGACGCGCGAAAGTTTCTAAGTCCGCTCTGCTCCGAATCATCGCTCCGGCGTCAAAAATCGTCGTAGGACAAAAAATCGCCACCCTATCTTGCAGGAAAAAATCCGGGGAACACGATGGCGTCGTCAAAAGTGCAGGTCGTCGAGCTCGTTTTCGAGAAAAAAAAAAAAAAATTCTCAAAATTCGACAAAAAATAAAACGATCAGTGGACCGTGTAGAGAATCTAAAACTGCATAAGAATCGTATAGACCAAAATTGGCGTTCACGTGCTCGTTTTTGAGAAAAAAGTTAAAAAAGCTCTCAAAATTCGAGATAAAAAAAAAAAAAACCATCTACCAGGTAGCCAACGGTAAACGGTACAAGTATCGTACGGGCGAAAACGAGCGTTACCGTGCTCGTTTTCGAATTATTGACGAAAAACAGCCTGGAGCGATCGGTCCGGCGGTCGACGCGCGAAAGTTTCTAAGTCCGCTCTGCTCCGAAACACCGCTCCGGCGTCAAAAATCGTCGTAGGACAAAAAATAGACACGCTATCTTGCAGGAAAAAATCCGGGGAACACGATGGCGTCGTCAAAAGTGCAGGTCGTCGAGCTCGTTTTCGAGAAAAAAAAAAAAAAATTCTCAAAATTCGACAAAAAAATAAAACGATCAGTGGACCGTGTAGAGAATATAAAACTGCATAAGAATCGTATAGACGAAAATTGGCGTTCACGTGCTCGTTTTTGTGGAAAAAATTAAAAAAGCTCTCAAAATTCGAGATAAAAAAAAAAAAAACCATCTACCAGGTAGCCATCGGTAAACGGTACAAGTATCGTACGGGCGAAAACGAGCGTTACCGTGCTCGTTTTCGAGTTATTGACGAAAAACAGCCTGGAGCGATCGGTCCGGCGGTCGACGCGCGAAAGTTTCTAAGTCCGCTCTGCTCCGAAACACCGCTCCGGCGTCAAAAATCGTCGTAGGACAAAAAATAGACACGCTATCTTGCAGGAAAAAATCCGGGGAACACGATGGCGTCGTCAAAAGTGCAGGTCGTCGAGCTCGTTTTCGAGAAAAAAAAAAAAAAATTCTCAAAATTCGACAAAAAAATAAAACGATCAGTGGACCGTGTAGAGAATCTAAAACTGCATAAGAATCGTATAGACGAAAATTGGCCTTAACGTGCTGGTTTTCGAGTTATTGACGATAAGCCGGTATATATATGTCCGAGATAAAAAAAAAGATAGGGACAGTGGGAATCTCCTATACTATCACGGGCGTGTATTCTCCTACTAGTTTGATGGTTGCTGTTGCATAAACCACCGACTGTTTGGCCCGCCGTTTAACCGCGCAGTTTAAAATTGCAACACAATGTTGGTGTCGCTCCGGATCGAAAAAATGGAAAAACGACATACTTTACGCATAGGGGCGGCTGATCTTAACATATTTTGTCAATGTCATCTTCCCAGTGACCCTAGGAAGGAGTTTGCCGTTGCACGTTTTCCTATTAAAAAGTAATTAGTGTACAAAAATTTTCGTGAAGCAAAAAACAAGAATATGAAAGTACGTTCCATGAGCATTACGGTGAATAAAACAGAAATTAAAAATTCCCGAGGGGTTGAACAGCATCATATTGAATTCGTTTTGCTGACTGGGGTCTGCGCCCCCCAGACCCCCGCTACACTAGCCCAGACCAAACCCACTTTGTAATAGTGGTATCATATTAAATTGAACAGCATCGTACTTAATTCGTTTTGCTGAATGGGGGGCTGCGCCCCCCAAACCCCCGCTACACTAGCCCAGACCTAACCCATTTTGTAATAGCGGTATCAAATTAAATTGAACAGCATCGTACTAAATTCGTTTTGCTGACTGGGGGGCTGCGCCCCCCAGACCCCCGCAACACTAGCCCGGACCTAACCCACTTTGTAATAGCGGTATCATATTAAATTGAACAGCATCGTACTAAATTCGTTTTGCTGAATGGGGGGCTGCGCCCCCCAAACCCCCGCTACACTAGCCCAGACCTAACCCATTTTGTAATAGCGGTATCAAATTAAATTGAACAGCATCATATTGAATTCGTTTTGCTGACTGGGGTCTGCGCCCCCCAGACCCCCGCTACAATAGCCCAGACCTAACCCACTTTGTAATAGTGGTATCATATTAAATTGAACAGCATCGTACTTAATTCGTTTTGCTGAATGGGGGGCTGCGCCCCCCAAACCCCCGCTACACTAGCCCAGACCTAACCCATTTTGTAATAGCGGTATCAAATTAAATTGAACAGCATCGTACTAAATTCGTTTTGCTGACAGGGGTCTGCGCCCCCCAGACCCCCGCTACACTAGCCCAGACCTAACCCCCTTTGTAATAGCGGTATCATATTAAATTGAACAGCATCATATTGAATTCGTTTTGCTGACTGGGGTCTGCGCGCCCCAGACCCCCGCAACACTAGCCCGGACCTAACCCACTTTGTAATAGCGGTATCACATTAAATTGAACAGCATCGTACTAAATTCGTTTTGCTGAATGGGGGGCTGCGCCCCCCAAACCCCCGCTACACTAGCCCAGACCTAACCCATTTTGTAATAGCGGTATCAAACTAAATTGAACAGCATCATATTGAATTCGTTTTGCTGACTGGGGTCTGCGCCCCCCCGACCCCCGCTACAATAGCCCAGACCTAACCCACTTTGTAATAGTGGTATCATATTAAATTGAACAGCATCGTACTTAATTCGTTTTGCTGAATGGGGGGCTGCGCCCCCCAAACCCCCGCTACACTAGCCCAGACCTAACCCATTTTGTAATAGCGGTATCAAATTAAATTGAACAGCATCGTACTAAATTCGTTTTGCTGACAGGGGTCTGCGCCCCCCAGACCCCCGCTACACTAGCCCAGACCTAACCCCCTTTGTAATAGCGGTATCATATTAAATTGAACAGCATCATATTGAATTCGTTTTGCTGACTGGGGTCTGCGCGCCCCAGACCCCCGCAACACTAGCCCGGACCTAACCCACTTTGTAATAGCGGTATCATATTAAATTGAACAGCATCGTACTAAATTCGTTTTGCTGAATGGGGGGCTGCGCCCCCCAAACCCCCGCTACACTAGCCCAGACCTAACCCATTTTGTAATAGCGGTATCAAATTAAATTGAACAGCATCATATTGAATTCGTTTTGCTGACTGGGGTCTGCGCCCCCCAGACCCCCGCTACACTAGCCCAGACCTAACCCACTTTGTAATAGTGGTATCATATTAAATTGAACAGCATCGTACATAATTCGTTTTGCTGAATGGGGGGCTGCGCCCCCCAAACCCCCGCTACACTAGCCCAGACCTAACCCATTTTGTAATAGCTGTATCAAATTAAATTGAACAGCATCATATTGAATTCGTTTTGCTGACAGGGGTCTGCGCCCCCCAGACCCCCGCTACACTAGCCCAGACCTAACCCACTTTGTAATAGTGGTATCATATTAAATTGAACAGCATCGTACATAATTCGTTTTGCTGAATGGGGGGCTGCGCCCCCCAAACCCCCGCTACACTAGCCCAGACCTAACCCATTTTGTAATAGCGGTATCAAATTAAATTGAACAGCATCATATTGAATTCGTTTTGCTGACTGGGGTCTGCGCCCCCCAAACCCCCGCTACACTAGCCCAGACCTAACCCATTTTGTAATAGCGGTATCAAATTAAATTGAACAGCATCATATTGAATTCGTTTTGCTGACTGGGGTCTGCGCCCCCCAAACCCCCGCTACACCAGCCCAGACCTAACCCATTTTGTAATAGCGGTATCAAATTAAATTGAGCAGCATCATATTGAATTCGTTTTGCTGACAGGGGTCTGCGCCCCCCAGACCCCCGCTACACTAGCCCAGACCTAACCCCCTTTGTAATAGCGGTATCATATTAAATTGAACAGCATCATATTGAATTCGTTTTGCTGACTGGGGTCTGCGCGCCCCAAACCCCCGCAACACTGGCCCAGACCTAGCCCATTTTGTAATGACTGTATTGGAACTGCGTTAGGGCTAGTTTAGAATTGGTTAGGTGAAGTAATGCGGAGAGCAGTTTCGCCTGCGTCCCGGGATGCTTGTTGGCATGAGTGGTGTCTGAATGAGTAAAGACGGATGAGACACTTGTGGGGTATGGTGAGTCAGATTCCCAAACTACCCATATATTCTTCTGAGGCATGGGTGCCTATCCAAGGATCTCCTTCGGTATCTAAAACAGAAATAAAAAAAAAAAAAAAAAAAAAAAAAAAAAAATGAATATGGACTGTGTTAGGACTGAATTGGATAAGGTCTGGGTTACGTCTCGGTTAGGTCTGAGTTAGGACTGGTTTAAGACTGGGTTAGGACTGGGTTAGGACTGGGTTAGGACTGGGTTAGGTCTGGGTTAGGACTGGGTTAGGTCTGGGTTAGGTCTGGGTTAGGACTGGGTTAGGTCTGGGTTAGGACTGGGTTAGGACTGGGTTAGGTCTGGGTTAGGTCTGGGTTAGGTCTGGGTTAGGACTGGGTTAGGACTGGGTTACGACTGGGTTAGGTCTGGGTTACGACTGGGTTAGGTCTGGGTTACGACTGGGTTAGGTCTGGGTTACGACTGGGTTAGGTCTGGGTTACGACTGGGTTAGGATTGGGTTAGGTCTGGTTTAGGACTGGGTTAGGTCTAGGTTAGGACTGGGTTAGGTCTGGGTTAGGTCTGGGTTAGGACTGGGTTAGGTCTGGGTTAGGACTGGGTTAGTACTGGGTTAGGACTGGGTTAGGTCTGGGTTAGGTCTGGGTTATTTCTGGGTTAGGTCTGGGTTAGGTCTGGGTTAGGTCTGGGTTAGGGCTGGGTTAGGTCTGGGTTAGGTCTGGGTCAGGTCTGGGGTATTTCTGGGTTAGGACTGGGTTAGGTCTGGGTTAGGTCTGGGTTATTTCTGGGTTAGGTCTGGGTTAGGTCTGGGTTAGGTCTGGGTTAGGTCTGGGTTAGGACTGGGTTAGGTCTGGGTTAGGACTGGGTTAGGTCTGGGTTAGGTCTGGGTTAGGTCTGGGTTAGGTCTGGGTTATTTCTGGGTTAGGTCTGGGTTAGGTCTGGGTTAGGTCTGGGTTAGGGCTGGGTTAGGTCTGGGTTAGGTCTGGGTCAGGTCTGGGGTATTTCTGGGTTAGGACTGGGTTAGGTCTGGGTTAGGACTGGGTTAGGTCTGGGTTAGGACTGGGTTAGGACTGGGTTAGGTCTGGGTTAGGTCTGGGTTAGGTTTGGGTTAGGACTGGGTAGGTTCTGGGTTAGGACTTGGTTAGGACTGGGTTAGGACTGTGTTAGGACTGGGTTAGGTCTGGGTTAGGTCTGGGTTAGGACTGGGTTAGGTCTGGGTTAGGACTGGGTTAGGACTGGGTTAGGTCTGGGTTAGGTCTGGGTTAGGACTGGGTTAGGTCTGGGTTAGGACTGGGTTAGGTCTGGGTTAGTACTGGATTTGGTTAGGTCTGGGTTAGGTCTGGGTTAGGTCTGGGTTAGGACTGGGTTAGGACTGGGTTAGGTCTGGGTTAGGACTGGGTTAGGACTGGGTTAGGACTGGGTTAGGTCTGGGTTAGGTCTGGGTTATTTCTGGGTTAGGTCTGGGTTAGGTCTGGGTTAGGTCTGGGTTAGGTCTGGGTTAGGTCTGGGTTAGGACTGGGTTAGGACTGGGTTAGGTCTGGGTTAGGTCTGGGTTAGGACTGGGTTAGGTCTGGGTTAGGACTGGGTTAGGTCTGGGTTAGGTCTGGGTTCGGTCTGGGTTAGGACTGGGTTAGGTCTGGGTTAGGTCTGGGTTAGGTCTGGGTTAGGTCTGGGTTAGGACTGGGTTAGGACTGGGTTAGGACTGGGTTAGGTCTGGGTTAGGTCTGGGTTATTTCTGGGTTAGGACTGGGTTAGGACTGGGTTAGGACTGGGTTAGGTCTGGGTTAGGTCTGGGTTAGGTCTGAGTTAGGTCTGGGTTAGGACTGGGTTAGGACTGGGTTAGGTCTGGGTTAGGTCTGGGTTAGGACTGGGTTAGGACTGGGTTAGGTCTGGGTTAGGTCTGGGTTAGGACTGGGTTAGGTCTGGGTTAGGACTGGGTTAGGTCTGGGTTAGTACTGGATTTGGTTAGGTCTGGGTTAGGTCTGGGTTAGGTCTGGGTTAGGTCTGGGTTAGGACTGGGTTAGGTCTGGGTTAGGACTGGGTTAGGTCTGGGTTAGTACTGGATTTGGTTAGGTCTGGGTTAGGTCTGGGTTAGGTCTGGGTTAGGACTGGGTTAGGACTGGGTTAGGTCTGGGTTAGGACTGGGTTAGGACTGGGTTAGGACTGGGTTAGGTCTGGGTTAGGTCTGGGTTAGGACTGGGTTAGGTCTGGGTTAGGTCTGGGTTCGGTCTGGGTTAGGTCTGGGTTAGGTCTGGGTTAGGACTGGGTTAGGACTGGGTTAGGTCTGGGTTAGGTCTGGGTTAGGACTGGGTTAGGTCTGGGTTAGGACTGGGTTAGGTCTGGGTTAGTACTGGATTTGGTTAGGTCTGGGTTAGGTCTGGGTTAGGGCTGGGTTAGGTCTGGGTTCGGTCTGGGTTAGGTTTGGGTTAGGTCTGGGTTAGGACTGGGTTAGGACTGGGTTAGGTCTGGGTTAGGACTGGGTTAGGACTGGGTTAGGTCTGGGTTAGGACTGGGTTAGGACTGGGTTAGGTCTGGGTTAGGACTGGGTTAGGACTGGGTTAGGTCTGGGTTAGGTCTGGGTTAGGACTGGGTTAGGTCTGGGTTAGGTCTGGGTTCGGTCTGGGTTAGGTCTGGGTTAGGTCTGGGTTAGGACTGGGTTAGGACTGGGTTAGGTCTGGGTTAGGACTGGGTTAGGACTGGGTTAGGTCTGGGTTAGGACTGGGTTAGGACTGGGTTAGGTCTGGGTTAGGACTGGGTTAGGACTGGGTTAGGTCTGGGTTAGGTCTGGGTTAGGACTGGGTTAGGTCTGGGTTAGGACTGGGTTAGGTCTGGGTTAGTACTGGATTTGGTTAGGTCTGGGTTAGGTCTGGGTTAGGTCTGGGTTAGGACTGGGTTAGGACTGGGTTAGGTCTGGGTTAGGACTGGGTTAGGACTGGGTTAGGTCTGGGTTAGGACTGGGTTAGGACTGGGTTAGGACTGGGTTAGGTCTGGGTTAGGTCTGGGTTATTTCTGGGTTAGGTCTGGGTTAGGTCTGGGTTAGGTCTGGGTTAGGTCTGGGTTAGGTCTGGGTTAGGACTGGGTTAGGACTGGGTTAGGTCTGGGTTAGGTCTGGGTTAGGACTGGGTTAGGTCTGGGTTAGGACTGGGTTAGGTCTGGGTTAGGTCTGGGTTCGGTCTGGGTTAGGACTGGGTTAGGTCTGGGTTAGGTCTGGGTTAGGTCTGGGTTAGGTCTGGGTTAGGTCTGGGTTAGGTCTGGGTTAGGACTGGGTTAGGACTGGGTTAGGTCTGGGTTAGGTCTGGGTTAGGACTGGGTTAGGTCTGGGTTAGTACTGGATTTGGTTAGGTCTGGGTTAGGTCTGGGTTAGGTCTGGGTTAGGACTGGGTTAGGACTGGGTTAGGTCTGGGTTAGGACTGGGTTAGGACTGGGTTAGGACTGGGTTAGGTCTGGGTTAGGTCTGGGTTATTTCTGGGTTAGGTCTGGGTTAGGTCTGGGTTAGGTCTGGGTTAGGTCTGGGTTAGGTCTGGGTTAGGACTGGGTTAGGTCTGGGTTAGGTCTGGGTTCGGTCTGGGTTAGGTCTGGGTTAGGTCTGGGTTAGGTCTGAGTTAGGTCTGGGTTAGGACTGGGTTAGGACTGGGTTAGGACTGGGTTAGGACTGGGTTAGGTCTGGGTTGGTACTGGATT